>NW_027210790.1:512500-517500 GCF_029030835.1 Brachyistius frenatus | reverse complement strand
ACCTTCCTGCGCAGCCTGGCGGCCACGCAGTGGGAGAAGAAGAGACGGAGTAAACACCTCAGCCAGTCCAGGCCGTCCTCATCCAATGATGTCATCACTCCGAGCCAGCAGACGCCGGCGGAGGAGGGCGGCGGGGCGGCGGCGGCGGCGGAAGATCCGACGTGTCACGGTAACAAATATTAAAATATTATGTCTGATGTGTGAAAACTAAAACTTGCGAACGCTGCCCTCTGCAGGCAGAGACAGGAAGTACAGGAACACCGTCCTCTCCAGGCAGACGGACGTGTCTCCTGTCCGTCAACATGTGTCTCTGTGTGCAGCCTCCATGCAGCGGCAGTGCAGCACGCTGTCCAACGACAATAAGTTCCTGCTGGACATGCTCTACTCCAAGACGTCTGCCGCAGTGCCCACGAGCCCGACTGCTGCTGCTGCTCCCGACACCACCGAAGAAGAAGGGAAGTTCACGCCCGGTGAGGCTGCTGCTGTTGATTCTGGTGACCCGGTGTCTTGTTGGTTCTGGGATGTTGACCTCCTTTGGGTTCCTCTCAGGTGAGGAGCTGGCCGGTCGCGTGCTGCAACGTCTCTCCAGCTTCAGAGCGCGTTCGGTGGAGCCGAACGTCCCCCGCGAGAGCAGCGCCTCCCGCAGGGCGGAGCTAGAAGGTCTGGAAGGCTCCGCCCAGGCGGCGCTGGCCCGACTGGCCGAAGAGCAACAGGTGAGAAAATGGAAGGACGTCCTTCCGTCGCCGATCAACGACGACTTGGACTCCGTGGATGAAAGCTGTGATTGACACCTGTCATCGTGCTCCCGTCAGAACCGACACGTCCGGCACCAGAGCAGCGTCGACGTGGAGACCCACGCCCGCCGCCTGGAGACGACCCAGATGACCCCGCTGGGCCCCGGGGGGCCCGCCGACGCCTGGCAGCAGCTGCAGCCGAGCGCCGCCGCGCTGCGCATCAAAGACCTCGACTTCTCCGACCTGCTGGACGAGGAGGACGTCGACGTCCTGGACATGGACACCTTCGACTCCTCGTCTTCCTGCTTCTCCGGCCTCCCTCCTCCTCCCCCTCCTCCTCCGGGCATGTCTGTCCCCCCTCCTCCTCCTCCCCCTCCTCCCCCACCAGGAGGTCTAGCCCCTCCGCCCCCACCTCCTCCTCCCCCTCCGCCAGGTGCTCCTCCTCCTCCTCCTCCTCCTCCTCCTCCTCCTCCTCCCCTCCTGTTGTCCTCGGCGTCCTCTCAGAGGAAGAAGAAGACGGTGAAGTTGTTCTGGAAGGAGCTGAAGCAGGCCGACAGGCCTCAGAAGTGTCGCTTCGGTCGGGGGACGGTGTGGGCGTCGCTGGACAAGGTGGCCGTGGACACCGCCCGCCTCGAGCACCTGTTTGAGTCCAAAGCCAAGGACCTGCCCGTTGCCAAGGTAACCAGCCTTGTGTGGGTCGAGGGAGAGGTGTGGGGGGTGTTATTGAGAAGAGACACGCAGACTTTCAGCTCAATGTTTACAGGTGAATTAAAGTTTGTCTTTAAAACCTTAGCTTTGCCCCGAGTTTCGTCTCTCAGGCGACACACAGAGGACCAAACAGACCTGCACCATGTCAGCTGATCAATATGAACAAATGTCAGTGGAGAGATGTTGAACAGTTCGACCACCAGAGGGCGCCGCCAGGCTGTAAAATGTTCTCCACGTTTGTCATCAGAGCAGGATCCTAGTTTAAGAGAGGAGGACCTGCAGACACGACTCAGGGCAGAAAAAACACAATTAATTATATTTCATCAACACTGATTTTTACTAAATGATGTTCGGGTTTATAAAAACTAAATGTTAATTTCATATCATAAATACCGTTATCCATAAATCAAGTCTTTGTTGGTGTCACCAACACGTGTTTTGCATCATGTATGTTTATAATGGTGAAGTTTTGGTTTTAAAAAGGAGCGAATCAGATAAAAAGAAAACTGTTGAGACGTGTAAATATCAACAAGCGTGTCGTCTTTAACATGTTGTTTTATCAGTGTTTTCTTCCCGTGTTGTTTTTTAACATGTTGTTTTATCAGTGTTTTCTTAACGTGTTGTTTTTAACATGTTGTTTTATCAGTGTGTTTTCTTAACGTGTTGTTTTTAACATGTTGTTTTATCAGTGTGTTTTCTTAACGTGTTGTTTTTAACATGTTGTTTTATCAGTGTGTTTTCTTAACGTGTTGTTTTTAACATGTTGTTTTATCAGTGTGTTTTCTTAACGTGTTGTTTTTAACATGTTGTTTTATCAGTGTTTTCTTAACGTGTTGTTTTTAACATGTTGTTTTATCAGTGTGTTTTCTTAACGTGTTGTTTTTAACATGTTGTTTTATCAGTGTGTTTTCTTAACGTGTTGTTTTTAACATGTTGTTTTATCAGTGTGTTTTCTTAACGTGTTGTTTTTAACATGTTGTTTTATCAGTGTGTTTTCTTAACGTGTTGTTTTTAACATGTTGTTTTATCAGTGTGTTTTCTTAACGTGTTGTTTTTAACATGTTGTTTTATCAGTGTGTTTTCTTAACGTGTTGTTTTTAACATGTTGTTTTATCAGTGTGTTTTGTGTTGTTTCTGTGCAGAAAGGACCTGAGACGAAAAAGTCTGAGATTCTGGTTCTGGACCCGAAGAGGAGTAACGCCATCAACATCGGTATGACCGTGCTGCCGGCGGTCCACGTCATCAAGACCGCCATCCTCAACTTTGACGAGTTCGCCATCAGCAAGGAGGGGATCGAGGTGCGGACCACTTCCTGTCTGCAGAGGATCAAATCGCTGTCATCTTAAACTACTTCATAATGAAACCAGTGTAAACTGGAGACCCGTTCACTGACTCCGCCCCCTCTGTCCCGAGCAGAAGATCCTCACCATGACGCCCACAGACGAGGAGAAGCAGAAGATCCAGGAGGCTCAGCTGGCCAATCCCGACGTCCCTCTGGGCCCGGCGGAGCAGTTCCTGTTCAGCCTGGCCTCCATCAGTGCCCTGACCCCCCGCCTGCAGCTCTGGGCCTTCAAACTCAACTACGAGTCTCTGGAGAAGGTGAAGAGCAGTCAGCTGATCGGTGGAGGATCGTCCGTGTGCAGCGACAACATGTAACCTGCTGTGACTCTGTCGCCCCCTGCAGGAGATCGCTGAGCCGCTGTTTGACCTGAAGCTGGGCATGGAGCAGCTGGCGTCCAATCAGACCTTCAGGAGGATCCTGGCGACGCTGCTCGCCATCGGAAACTTCCTCAACAGCTCCAACGTGAGAACAGAAACCAGCACGTTCACCGAAACATTAGTTTCATTCGACCAATCAGACGCCTCGCTGATACTGATCTGTATAAACATGAGATGATCTGATGAAGCTCACATCAGTGTTGTTGCTGCAAACAGATTAGAGACTTCAACTCCTACCTGTAGTCACATGACCTGTGTGTGTGTGTGTGTGTGTGTGTGTGTGTGTGTGTGTGTGTGTGTGTGTGTGTCAGGTGAAAGGCTTCGAGCTGGGTTACCTGGAGAAGGTGGTGGAGGTGAAAGACACAGTTCACCGTCAGTCTCTGCTGCATCACACCTGCAGCCTGGTGGTGGAAAATTACCCACAATCCTCTGACATCTACTCCGAGGTTCCCGCCATCACGCGCTCGTCTAAAGTACGTCCGCCGTCCTCCGCTTCCTCCGAGCTCCGAGACGCAGCAGCTGAGTGTTGTTTGTTGTTGTTGTTGCTTTTTCAGGTGGACTTCGAGCTGCTGTCGGAGAACCTGGTGCAGCTGGAGAGACGCTGCAAAGCATCATGGGACAACCTGAAGGTGGTGACCAAACACGAGACCAAGGCGGTGCTGAAGAACAAGATGACGGAGTTCCTGAAGGACTGCACGCAGAGAATCATCATCCTGAAGGTCGTCCACCGGAGGGTCATCAACAGGTCAGCTCTCACTCAAACAGAGAGGGGAAGGGGCGGGGCTTATGACTGACTCCTCCTCCTCCTCCTCCAGGTTCCACTCCTTCCTGCTGTTCCTGGGTCAGCCGTCCTCCTCGGTCCGGGACATCAAGGTGACGAGTTTCTGCCGGATTATCAGCGAGTTCTCCCTGGAGTACCGGACCACCAGGGAGCGGGTCCTGACCCTCAAACGCAAACGCGCCGCCCACCGGGAGCGGACCAAGACACGGGGCAAGATGATCACCGAGGTAACCGGGATCAAAGGTCACCGGCAGCGGTCTCGCCTGCAAACACGTCTTTTAAAGCTTTAAAATGAAACGAATATGAAATCAACTAATTCCCTAAATATGTCTCCTCCCGTCAGACCGAGAAGTTTTCGGGGGCAGTGCCTTGTCAGGACAGCCCCTCCCCCACCTCCGCTGCCATGGAGACGGAGGGTCAGGAGGAGGAGCATGAGAACATGAAGAACCTGCTGATCAGCACCAACAGTAGCCTGGGCGCTGAGCAGAGAGGCCTGAGACGCTCCCGGGTCGTCCGCAGTAAGACCTGGTCCTGTTAGACCTCCAGAGACCTGGTAGAGACCTCCAGAGACTTGGTAGAGACTTGGTAGAGACCTCCAGAGACCTGGTAGAGACCTGGTAGAGACCTCCAGAGACTTGGTAGAGACCTCCAGAGACCTGGTAGAGACCTGGTAGAGACCTCCAGAGATTTGGTAGAGACCTCCAGAGACTTGGTAGAGACCTGTTAGAGACCTCCAGAGACCTGGTAGAGACCTCCAGAGACTTGGTAGAGACCTCCAGAGACTTGGTAGAGACCTGTTAGAGACCTCCAGAGACCTGGTAGAGACCTCCAGAGACCTGGTAGAGACCCCCAGAGACTTGGTAGAGACCTCCAGAGACTTGGTAGAGACCTGTTAGAGACCTCCAGAGACTTGGTAGAGACCTCCAGAGACCTGGTAGAGACCTGGTAGAGACCTCCAGAGACTTGGTAGAGACCTCCAGAGACTTGGTCCAGAGACCTGGTAGAGACCTCCAGAGACTTGGTAGAGACCTGTTAGAGACCTCCAGAGACCTGGTAGA
>NW_027210790.1:467500-507500 GCF_029030835.1 Brachyistius frenatus | reverse complement strand
GATGACATCACTGATGGTTGATGACATCACTGATGGTTGATGACATCACTGATGGTTTTCTTCAAACACATGTTGTATTTATTTGGGAACTACTTTCAGCGGCGGATGAATGTAAACGTTCATGTGGAGCAGCTGAGTGTTCTCAATGTTTCTGTCCTCGGTGTCCGTCTGGTGTGTGTGTGTGTGTGTGTGTGTGTGTGTGTGTGTGTGTGTGTGTGTGTGTGTGTGTGTGTGTGTGTGTGTGTGTGTGTGTGTGTAGAGGCCCCCTGCTGAGAGCTTTTTTGTGCGTCTCTTCTGCATGTTGTGGCTCAAAACAAATAAACAGATCAAACAACAACAACAATAACAACAACAACAACACAATCCAAGTTTCTGGCGTATTTTTCTTATTGAAACTAGATTGTTGAGGAACTTTGTTGAGTTGAAGGTCGCAGCTCCTCTGGGATGGAAACTGAAGATGACGGACGGAGGACTCGTTAATGTGACCTCAGAGCGGAGCGTCTGATTGGTGGAAAAAGATCATCATGGAAACAGAAGCAGACGCAGGAGCCTTTCATGTGTGTGTGTGTGTGTGTGTGTCATTTGTGTGTTCATAACATGTCTCACACACACACACACACACACACACACACACACACACACACACACACACACACACACACACACACACACACACACACACACACACAGAGACACGTACACACACTCAAACATCACAACAATCAGCTGGTTTCGTATGCATTTAGTTTTTTTTACAAACACATCGACCAATCAGAGAGCAGATGATGTGACTCGTCACCTCTTGATCCTGTTGGTGTGAAATTAATCATGAGTCAGCAGCTGTTTCCAGAACAGACCAATTAGAGCCAAGCAGGTGGGGGGCATCGTCCAATCAGGTAAAGAGGAAATAGAGAAGGAAGCAGTGAAGGAAAGAAGGAAGCAGTGAAAGTCAGGAGGAGGTGGAGGTGGACAGAAGGCAGTGGAGGACGACAGCAGGAGATGGAGGAGGACAGAAGGCGGTGGAGGAGAACAGCAGGAGATGGAGGAGGACAGCAGGAGGTGGAGGAGAACAGGAGGAGCAGTGAAGGTCGGGAGGAGGTGGAGAAGGAAAGGAGGAACCAGTAAAGGTCAGGAGGAGGAGGTCAGGAGGAGGAGGACAGGAGGAGGTGTAGGAGGCCAGGAGGAGGTGTGGGAAGTGGAGGAGATGGTGGAGGAGGTGAGGAGGAGGTCAGGAGGAGGTGGTGATGGACTGTGTCTGCTTGTGCTGCAGTGTTCCACTTCTCCCAGCGCTTCACCACGGTGGTTCCAGAGAGCTGCATGCTGATCCTGCTGGGTCTGGTTCTGGGCGGGGTCGTCCTCGTAGCCAATAAGAAGCAGCTGTACCAGCTAGAGCCCGCCCTCTTCTTCCTCTTCCTGCTGCCGACCATCGTGGGCGACGCCGGCTACTTCATGCCGGCCCGCCTCTTCTTCGACAACCTGGGCGCCATCCTGCTGTACGCCGTGGTGGGAACGCTGTGGAACGCATTCTGTACCGGATTCTGCCTGTACGCCGCCAAGCTGATGGGGGTCATAGGTCAGTGACCGGGGTCAGGGGTCAGGGACCGGGGTCAGGAACTGGGGTCAGGGGTCAATAATTACTGTCATAGTTCAATAACTGGGGTCAGAAGTCAGTAACTATATTTGTGTATGTGTGTGTATATGTGTGTGTGTGTGTGTGTGTGTGTGTGTGTGTGTGTGTGTGTGTGTGTGTGTGTGTGTGTGTGTGTGTGTGTGTGTGTGTGTAGATGAGCGTGTGCAGGCCGACCTGTTGGACTTCCTGTTGTTCGGCGCTCTGATCTCGGCGGTCGACCCGGTGGCGGTGCTGGCCGTGTTCGAGGAGGTTCACATTAACGACATGCTCTTCATCATCGTGTTCGGAGAGTCGCTGCTGAACGACGCCGTCACAGTGGTGAGACACACACACACACACACACACACACACACACACACACACACACACAGAAATTAGTATCTATCTGATAAAGGATGTAAATGATGCAATCACCCAGTGGTCACTTGTGGTACTGCAGCCTGAAAAGCTTTTCCTGAGATCTGTTCCAACCATCAATGATGTCATCAACCATCAGTGATGTCATCAACCATCAGTGAGGTCATCAACCATCAATGATGTCATCATCCATCAGTGATGTCATCGTTGGTTTGTGAACGTTATGAATCCTCCAGTTCAGATTCTGTCCGTCACCATCTTTGTTAGTTCGGAGCGGTTTGGAGCAGGAAGTGACCATATTTGGACGAGCTGGGGGAGGAGCCAGCGGTGGATCTGACCGATCTGATTAGAAACCTGACGATACTACGTCCCGCCCACCGATCGCTGTAACCTGACTGCACCACAGGCCTGTCAATCAAACAGACACGCCCCCAAAAACAGGTCTTCTTGAATCTTCTTTTCTAATGAATGAGGGATTATTTTCAGATGGACCTCCAGAAAACTAAGAAGAAGGAGTGACTTTAGCTAACAACACCGAGAGAACTGGTGGACACATTTTATTCACTTTGGATTTGATGAGAGAAGTTGAATGGGAGTCTATGGAGCCGGAGGCTTTTTGGAGCCGACCTCTAGTGGCACTCGCTGGTATTGCAGCTGAAGACACTTCTGGATCAGAACCATTTTACAGACCTGAAGCTACGAACTCTTTTACGTTCAGTTTATGTTTCTGACCCTTTGTGAAGAACAGAAATCGTTCCTTCGTGAAGAACCGACCGCTCCAACGTTCCAGTTTGGTCGGTACCTTGTTGAATTGGATGGAGCAGAGATTAATGAGCTGAGAGCAGATTAACTGCAGCTGTAATCCTCAGCAGCACTCAGAACACGAGCTAATCCACCGAGAAGTGGAAAAAAAACAAAGTGTGGGAGTTCTCCGCCCCGAAGACGGAAAACACTTCAAGTTTCCCATGATGCACTTGTGTTCCTGCATCTTTTAATCACTGCTGCAAAACATTGCAAGCGTTCCGATCGGTTCTGATCGGTTCTGATCCAGACCTTCTGTCCTCTGCAGGTTTTATATAAAGTCTACATCTCCTTCGTGGAAGTCGGAGCGGAGAACGTTCAGACAGCAGATTACTTCAAAGGAGTCGGTGAGTTTACAGAAAGACGAAGTCTGACGTCAGTTGACTTCTGTCACTCACTCTTCTTCCTCCTCCTCTTCCTCCTTCTCTTCCTCCTCCTCCTGTTCCTCTTCCTCCTCCTCAGCCTCCTTCCTCATCGTCAGTATCGGGGGGACTCTGGTTGGTCTGGTCTTCGCCGTCATCCTCGGCTTTATCACTCGTTTCACGAAGAAGGTTCGGATCATCGAGCCGCTCTTCGTCTTCCTGCTCGTCTACCTCGCCTACCTGACCGCCGAGCTCTTCTCGCTGTCCGCCATCCTATCGTGAGTCGGCCTGTCCAGTTCAACCAGTTCAACCAGTATCACTACAGTAACCAGTACAACCAATTTAACCAGTTCAACCAGTAGAACTAGTGTAATCATCTGAACCAGTACGAGTCCAAACACACTCTGATTATTCTGCGACACAAACAGGAAGTGATTTTTACACGTTATAATGTTGGTATGTCAGAATGACCTTCTGTGGCATCGGAGCCAACAAATACGTGGAGGCCAACATTTCCCAGAAGTCTCGGACCACGGTGAAGTACACAATGAAGACTCTGGCCAGCATCGCCGAGACCATCATCTTCATCTTCTTGGGCATCTCGGCGGTGGACAAGTCCAAGTGGGCCTGGGACACCGGCCTGGTGTCCTGCACCCTCGTCTTCATCTTCGTCTTCAGAGCTGTCGGTCAGTCACCCTCCTTTTAAACGTCACAAAACAGTTTTCACCTACAAACAGTCTGAGCACCTGGCTGATGAAAATCCGTCAGAGTGACGATCCCTGCAGGAATAAAGCAGCTTTGTTTCCGATCGGAGCTTCTCAGCTGATCGTTACTGAGCGCGCTCACTTCACACGTTAGATAGGATCAGAGAAATAGTTCTAAACATCGTTTATCGTTCTAACTTTCCCGCAGGTGTGATTGGTCAGACCTGGGTTCTGAACCGTTTCCGCCTCGTCCCATTGGACAAGATCGACCAGGTGGTGATGTCGTATGGCGGCCTGCGGGGGGCGGTGGCGTTCGCCCTGGTGGTGCTGCTGGACGGCGAGCGGGTCAAAGCCAAGGACTACTTTGTCGCCACGACGATCGTGGTCGTCTTCTTCACCGTCATGTTCCAGGTGGGAGCGACGAACCCAAACAAACAAACATAAATACAAACAAACAGAGAGACAGACAGACATTAAAAATAAACAAACAGACATACAAACAAACAAAAACACCAGAGACAGACAGACATAAAAGATAAACAAACAGACAGACATGCAAACAAACAAACAAACAGACAGACAGACATACAAACAGGTTATTGATCGTAATCTGTGGGGTAATCCTCCTGTTGGCTGTGAATCGGAATCATCTCCGACATGCTCAGTGGGCGACGAGTCTGCGATAAAAAAAACTTTCACAAAAACAAATATTCATTGAAACACTGAGGCACGTTGGAGTTACTTCGAGGAGGTTTGGTATCAGTTCGGCTCCTGAGATACCGCCAACCCTCAGATTTCTCATAAAAACCACGTGGACTGTGATTCAGGGTCGTCTGGAGGGCGGGGAGCTTCATCTGTGCAGTAAACATCCTCTTCATCAGTTCATGTATCTACGTGAAAACAGTCTGTCTGAAGGAAGAGGCAGCAGCAGCAGCAGCCGGTCCATCAGTGTGTATTTACATGTAAAAGTGGAAACACACACTAAATCTGAAGTGTGTATTCTCATGTCGAGGTTGTTTCTTCTTTCCCACGGTGACTCAGCAGAATGTCATGACTCCCACAGACGTCCTCTGAGTTTCAGGGTTTTATTCTGGTGTCATTGGACAGACGGCAGGAAGGAGGACGCCGTGGTTCAAACTGAGGCTCCGGGACGGAGACAAAGACGTGTCTCATTGATATTAAAAGGCTAGATAGGAAGTGACATCACGACTGTGGTCCACATGTTTCTGACCAGGATGTGTCTCCTCTGCAGGGTCTGACCATCAAACCGCTGGTGAACTGGCTCAAAGTTCCTCGATCCACCAGCAGGAAGCCGACGATCAACGAGGAGATCCACGAGAGGGTGACATCATCACTTCCTCTACGACTGCTCGCTGCTCTGCACTGACCGTCTGCAACACGTGATGTGGCAACACGTGATGCGGCAACACGTGATGCGGCAACACGTGACGCGGCAACACGTGATGCGGCAGCACGTGACGTGGCAACACATGATGCAGTAAGATGTGATGCAGACGGTCAGTGCAACACGTGATGCAGCAACATGTGATGCAGCAACGTGATGCAGCAACATGTGATGCAGACGGTCAGTGCAACACGTGATGCAACGACATGTGATGTAGTAACATGTGATGCGGTAACATGTGATGCAGTAACATGTGAGGCAGACGGTCATTGCAACATGTGATGCAGCAACATGTGATGGAGCAACATGTGATGCAGCAACACGTGATGCAACAACATGTGATGCAGACGGTCAGTGCAACACGTGATGCAGTAACATGTGATGCAGCAACATATGATGGAGCAACATGTGATGCAACAACACGTGATGCAGCAACACGTGATGCAGCAACATGTGATGCAGCAACACGTGATGCAGCAACATGTGATGCAGCAACATGTGAGGCAGACAGTCATTGCAACACATGATGCAGCAACATGTGATGGAGCAACATGTGATGCAGCAACACGTGATGCAACATGTGATGGAGTAACGTGATGCAGCAACATGTGATGCAGACGGTCAGTGCAACACGTGATGCAACAACATGTGATGCAGTAACATGTGATGCAGCAACATGTGATGGAGCAACATGTGATGCAGCAACACGTGATTCAGCAACACGTGATGCAGCAACATGTGATGCAGCAACACGTGATGCAACATGTGATGGAGTAACATGTGATGCAGCAACATGTGATGCAGACGGTCAGTGCAACACGTGATGCAGCAACATGTGATGGAGCAACATGTGATGCAGCAACATGTGATGCAGCAACATGTGATGCAGCAACATGTGATGGAGTAACATGTGATGCAACAACATGTGATGCAGCAACATGTGATGGAGCAACATGTGATGCAACAACACGTGATGCAACAACCTGTGATGCATAAACACGTGATGCAGTAACACGTGATGCAACAACACATGATGTAGCAACATGTGATGCAACAACACGTGATGCAGTGAACAGAACCAGACTTTCTGTGTGTCTTCAGGCCTTTGACCACATTCTGACTGCAGTGGAGGACATCGCAGGACTGCAGGGATATCACCACTGGAGGGACAAGTGAGACGCACCGCAACAGCCCTGCAACACGACAACAGCCCTGCAACATGACAACAGCACTGCAACATGACAACAGCACTGCAACACGACAACAGCACTGCAACACGACAACAGCACTGCAACACGACAACAGCACTGCAACACGACAACAGCACTGCAACACGACAACAACATCACTGCAAAACTGTCTCTCTGTCTCCGTCTGTCTTTCCGTCTCAGGTGGGAGCAATTTGATAAGAACTACCTCAGTAAGCTGCTGCTCAGGAAGTCAGTTTACAGGAAGAGTGAACTGTGGGAGGCCTATCAGAAGATCAACATCAGGGACGCCATCAGCGTCATCGACCAGGTAGGACACAGCAGGGGTGTGTGTGTGTGTTTTCATGTGTGTTTGTGTGTGTTTTCATGTGTGTGTGTGTGTGTGTGTGTGTGTGTGTGTGTGCAGGGTGGGAACGTCCTGACCTCGGCCCGTCTGTCTCTGCCCTCGATGGCCAGCAGAGCTTCGTTCCCCGAAGTCACCAACGTCACAAACTACCTGTGAGTCACGTGACTGTAAAAACACCTCAACAGAAAAATCCACAACGTTCTGGGATCTCGTGATGTGAAAAGAGGCGGGGCCTGAGGTGGTGTTAGCATCATGCTAACTGTGCGGTGTTGGTTGTTCCAGGCGTGAGAATGGCAGCGGTGTGTGTCTGGACCTTCAGGTGATCGACAACGTCCCCGGAGCCAAAGTGGAGGAGGACACGGAGACGCACCACTTCCTCGCCGGAAACCTGTACAAGCCCAGGAGACGGGTAAGGTTCCCCGAGAGTTCTAGAGGTTTCTGATTCCTAAAGAAGTTTTTGGGTTCTTAAAGAGGTTTTGGGGTTCTTGAAGAAAGTTTAGGGGTCCTTGTGGAAGGTCGAGGGATCCTTAAAGACGTGGAGGTTGTAAAGGCAGTCAGAGGTGCAGGTTTTCAGGATTTCAGGGTTTCAGGATTTCAGGGTTTCAGGTTTTCAGGTTTTCAGGGTTTCAGAGTTTCAGGGTTTCAGGGTTGTTGTGGTCTTTGAAGTCTCAGTTCACTAACAGAACCTGGTTCCGTGTGAGTCCTGATGGCGGTTCTGACTGAGGCGTGTTGTCCCTGTTCAGTATCAGTCCCACTATAGCCGACACTTCATGCCTCTGGGGGAGAAGGAGCGCCAGGACCGGGAGGTGTTTCAGAGGAACATGAAGAGCCGGATGGAGACGTTCAAGTCCATCCGACACAAACGGCACAAGAAGGAGCGCAGCCTGAAGAAGGTCCGACCCGTTTCACTAGTTCACGACACCTCAGTACTGTTACGTCAGTAAAGTTCTGAGTTCTTCATCCAGCTGACATTTGTTCTGTCTCACTTCACCAGCGCCGAGGATCCGAGTCCAAGGACGGCGGCGAAGACAAACCGCGACGCAACGTCAGCTGGCAGGACAAAGGTGACGAGACAAAACGAACAGCTTTAACACATCTACTGTCGATCAATACTCTGATCGCCTTTAATTAGAGGAACCGGTCAGAGTTTACTGGGTTCTTCTTCTGGTCGTTCTCTGCGAGAGTCACATGATCAGATATTAAGCTACAGCTAGTTAGCTTAGCACAAAGACTGAAAACAGACAGTTAGCTTAGCACAAAGACTGAAAACAGACAGTTAGCTTAGCACAAAGACTGGAAACAGATAGTTAACTTAGCACAAAGACTGGAAACAGAAGGTTAGCTTAGCACAAAGACTGGAAACAGACAGTTAGCTTAGCACAAAGACTGGAAACAGACAGTTAGCTTAGCTTAAAGACTGGAAACAGAAGGTTAGCTTAGCATAAAGACTGGAAAAGGGAGGAAAAAGGTAGCGTGCTCTGTGCAGAGGGAACCTGCAGCACTTTTAAAGCCTCGTGTCTGCTCAGATCCGGTGGTCGTTCCTGTGGAGTCGGAGGAGGACAAAGGCGGACATTCGGACGCAGAGCGGGAGGAAGACGTCGGGATCACCTTCATCGCCCGAAAACCCGAAACACCAAAACAACGACCCAAATCAGGTAGAGATCCGTTGGGTTTTACACCCTCTGACGATGACGGACGATGACCCTCCATCTCTAACGTCCTGCTGTCTCCTTCAGTCCCAGCTGCTCTGGACGTCTGTCAGAGTCCGGCGGCCGCTCCCCCCTCCCCCTCTACCGGCAACGCCCACCTGCCGTGGAAGGGCGGCGTGGGCTCACCCCCCCCCTGCGTGTCCGTCGAGGCCACAAAGATCATCCCCGTGGACCTGCAGCAGGCCTGGAACCAGAGCATCTCCTCCCTGGAGAGCATCTCCTCCCCCCCCGCACTCCCCGGCGAGCCCGTCCACCCGCGGGTGAGCGCCCTCGCCAGGCTGGGAGGACCCCGCCCGGCCTCCTACACCCCGCCGGGCAGCACCTCCGGCAGCACCACCTCCATCGGAGCTCAGGTGTCCCAGGGCTCCTTCTGCTTCCCGGAGAACAAGAAGAAAGAGGAGGAGGAGGAGGAGGAGGAAGAGGTGTCGCAGGAGATGCGGCCGCTCATGTCGTCTCTGAGGCCCCCCGGCTCGCTGCCACCTCCCCCGCCTCCACCAGGCTCCGCCCCTGGCTCCGACAGGAGGAGGAACCCCTGCGTGTACCTGAGGAGCCTGGTGACGGCGCCCCCTCCTGGCAGCAGTGAGCCGCATAGTCGAGGCCCCACCCAGCTGTAACAGCTGGTCGGCTCTCCACCAATCAGGAGCTTCAGGACACACAGCACATGAGCACACATCAGGCAGCCGTCCAATAGGAAACCAGCTCCTCACCTGCCCTGCCTCCACTCCTGCTGGAGTCTGAGCTCACCGTCAGAGGTCAGAGGTCACCTGCTCGTCCAATCACTGCTCCTCTCAGTCTGACATCACCAGTTGAGACACAGTACAGGTGGAGGTGGAGGTGCAGGTGGAGGTCGACCAGGTCAACAGCAGATCTCATGTTCACACTCAAACCAGCCGTGTGAGTCTTTACAAAATCCTCACAGCACATTTTAAATGAGTGGATGTAAAAAAATGTAAAAGCAATTTAATTAAGTCTGAAGTCTCAGAGCAGAACAAACGCTCCGACTCTCTCGGCCCTGAAAGTGCGTTAAACTGTTGTCTGTAATACATGTCGATGATTTGGAGTGAAACCGTTTCAGGAGGCTCTCCACGTACCAGAGTCAGGTGGTGGAGCACAGAGGCACACCTGTACCTGTCGGTGGCTCCGCCCACTGCTGGTTTGAGTGTATGTGAAGTGTTAAATCGAAAGTCGTCTGATCTCAGTTCATCTCACTGCTGCTCTGCTGTCGGTCCGTCGTATTGATCCAATCTGTAGTTAATACTCTATAATCAATCATAAGCATCGTGCTGCAGGTGAACCGATGGATTTGATCACAACTTGGATGTTATAATATTATGTAACCACGGTAACTCACCAGCACGAGTTTCATATGAAAAACATCCTGCTGTGATGACGTGTGTTTCAACCCCTCTCTGCAGTTTGGACCTGATTTTATATTCCTCAGTTAAAAACATATTATTATAATTATTATTAAGTACATTCATCATTTCACTGTCAGAAATACTTTTTTATTCAACTTTAAATGTCCTTTAAGAGGTCCGTCCAGCAGGGGGCGGTGCTGCACAGAGGGGTTTCCGACCCACTCCGCTTCATCTTTAACCTGAGCGACACATGACTGTCTGTATTTATTCCGCTCATTTTAAAATGTTTGTAACGCTGCAAATATCTCAAATCTAAAGTCGTTTGTTCAAATGACCAAAGTGTGTAAAGACATTTCTACGCTGTTTGTGTGTGCTTTGTCCAGTGTGTGTGTGTGTGTGTGTGTGCGTGTGCTCTGTCCAGTGTGTGTGTGCGTGCGTGCGTGTGTGTGCGTGCGTGTGTGCGCGTGCGTGTGTGGCTGGAGACCGTCCACATGTTTGTATTCCACCAGCAGACCAACGTGTTTTTTTCTGTAGTTTTTCTCTTGTTTTGCCAAAGAATGTTTTTTGCCTTAAAACTGCTTTCTCTCTCAGCTTCAGTTGCGTCGGGTCGATCGCCGTCCTGCAGCCGCAGCGTGCTGCATGCATGCAGATGCTGCATTCAGGTCATGTGACGGGTGGTCGGAAAGATTCAGAAAAAACACAAACTGGATCAGAGCTTCCGGCTCCGAAAAATGGTTCAGATGCAGAAGTTCCTTGAACTGCATTCCCACCGAGTCGGCTCCAAAAAAATAGATTCCCATTTAACTTCTCTCATGAAATTCTCAGTCAATAAAAAATTATTCTACAAGTTTCCTGCATGTCATTCGCTAAATTCACACTTACAGATTAGTTTTCTGGAGGTCCATCTGAAAATAATACCTTATTCATTGGAAAAGAAGATTAAAATAAAAAAAATAAAAAATAAATGTTTTTGGGGGCGTGTCTGTTTGATTGACAGGCCTGTGGTGCAGTCAGGTTACAGCTATCGGTGGGCGGGACGTAGTATCGTCAGGTTTCCAATCAGATCGGTCAGATCCACCGCTGGCTCCTCCCCCAGCTCGTCCAAATATGGTCACTTCCTGCTCCAAACCGCTCTGAACTATCAAGATGTTAACGGACAGAATCTGAACTGGAGGATTCATAACGTTCACAAACCAACGATGACATCACTGATGGTTGATGACATCACTGATGGTAGATTACATCACTGATGGATGATGATTGGTTTAAAACCTTTCAGGCATTTTAAAGTCCCACATTTGAACTGCTGTATTTAAAGAAAAAGAAGAACCTCCTTATTTTTCCTGCTTGATTGGAATTTTATATATATATGACAGAAAATAACACACTAACACATTAATAAAAGTTAAATTTTTGCTGTTTTAATGAAACAATAAAATAGTGAAAATGTGAAAAAAAAATATATAAATATATATATATATATTTATATATTTATATATATATAAAATTCCAATCAAGCAGGAAAAATAAGGAGTTTCTTCTTATCTACTGATATATATATATATATATATATACAGTATATATAAAAACTCACGTGACTTGAACACAGCACACAGGAGCTCCTGGCCATCAGGACCTCTGATGATGATGATGATGATGATGATGCTCGGCGGCTGCAGGTGGTCGGCGCCGTCTCTGCTGCCTCATGTTGCTGCTAGTAGAAAGGCCTTCGTGCTGTAAAACACACTTGAAGCTGGAGCTCACCCAGGACCAGTTTTAGAGTCTCGGGTTCCAGCTCAGAACCCGCCAGAACCGCCGCTGCGGATCAGAGCGTCCAGTTTTCTGTCTCAGTCTCGTTTCACCTGCGATTCAGGTCATCGTGTGGAAACATTAAAAACAACGTCTTTGTGCCAAACTTCTGCTCTCTGAGGAAGAAATCAGCTTTTTCTTTTTCTGACTGAACTCTTTGTTCAGTTTTCGTTCATCCTTCACACATCTCACCATCCCTTCTATTTTATTGTTTCATTCAAACAGCAAAAATTTAACTTTGATTAATGTGTTAGTGCAGCTCAGTGACTGATTTTTAATATTTATTTATCTATGAGTGTCCTTCACTTTCTCACATTCAGCCTGAACAACAGGAAACTGATCAATAAAAAGTCGTTTCTTGTGTTTTTGCTGTTAAACTGATCAATAAAAAGTCGTTTCTTGTGTTTTTGCTTTATTAAACTGATCAATAAAAAGTCGTTTCTTGTGTTTTTGCTGTTAAACTGATCAATAAAAAGTCGTTTCTTGTGTTTTTGCTTTATTAAACTGATCAATAAAAAGTCGTTTCTTGTGTTTTTGCTTTATTAAACTGATCAATAAAAAGTCGTTTCTTGTGTTTTTGCTTTATTAAACTGATCAATAAAAAGTCGTTTCTTGTGTTTTTGCTTTATTAAACTGATCAATAAAAAGTCGTTTCTTGTGTTTTTGCTGTTAAACTGATCAATAAAAAGTCGTTTCTTGTGTTTTTGCTGTTAAACTGATCAATAAAAAGTCGTTTCTTGTGTTTTTGCTGTTAAACTGACGACCCGACGTGACGCAGTGACGTCACTATACGGCCGGGGCGTTTGTTACGTGGTGTACGTGAGTTTGTCTCTGAGGTGTCGATATTCAGAATAAAAAATAAAAATAAAAAAAGGTGCACAGGTGAACCAGGTGAAGGCCGCGCGGAGCAGCTGGAGGACTCCCGGAGAAGAAGCGGTGAGTACGGCGGCCTCCCGGCGGGCCTCAGGCGGCCTCCAGGCGGCCTCCCGGCGGGCGTCAGGCGGGCCTCAGGCGGCCTCCCGGCGGGCCTCAGGCGGCCTCCAGGCGGCCTCCCGGCGGTCCTCAGGCGGCCTCCCGGCGGCCTCCCGGCGGCCTCAGGCGGCCTCCCGGCGGGCCTCAGGCGGCCTCCCGGCGGGCCTCAGGCGGCCTCCAGGCGGGCCTCAGACGGCCTCAGGCGGCCTCCCGGCGGGCCTCAGGCGGTTAACCTAGCTGTTAGCTTAGCTGATAACAGTTAGCATAATCCAGTGCTGCCGCCGGTGTTTGGGCGGGTAACCCGGGAGCTCAGCTAGCTGATTAGCATGTTAACTCGCTGATTGGTCCCAGCTGGCTGAGGCAGGTAAACTAGTTAGTTAGTTTATAATTTAACTAGCAGGCTGATGGGTTTTGGCGGTTTAGCTGGCTAACATTAGCTGCCTGTTGCCCAGCAGGGGTCACGTGCACCACGTTGATTTAACACGTAATGAGCCCGAAGTACTCCTGTTGTTGTTGTTGTTGTTGTTGTTGTTGTTGTTGAACATTTCAGTTGAAGCCTGAACTCGGTCTGAAACGTCTTTTATTTTTTTTTTGACAACTTTCATTCCATTTGTAAAAGAAAAAGAGACATTTCACTTCTTCTCCACATCTGGACCACTTTGGACGGAATCTACATTAAAAACAAACAGCACTCAGACAGGTCAAACCTGGATTAAATAATCCCAGAGGGACTAAATATTCTCTAAAACACAGTTTCTGATTTGTGAAACCTTTATTCTATTTGTGAAAAGTTAAAAAAAGGGACATTTTGTGAGTGACAGGCTGAAGCTGTGCAGTTTTATTGGCTGCTGATATCAAACCTGAGTGTTTGACCCTGGTTGGTTTGAACCCACTGATTGATGATCGATTGATTGATTGATTAGTAACCTGATAATCCACCTCTGGTTTTATGTAGAAGTGTTTTTCCTCCTTCGTCCATGGACAGACTGACTGACGGATGGATGAGGGACAGCTGCAGCCAGATGTTCAGACTGTTTGATGGGTGATCAGGTGTGTTTGCTCTGAGGTTTCTAGTGAGGAGGTGCTGCACTGCTCTTGTACACCAGCAGGTGGCAGACTGTTTGTGTGCTGGAGGTTTAGACAGGAAACAGCTGCTCTGTACGAGTTTACATCTAAAGTCATAGTCTGAAGGGGTCGATGCTGAAGAACCTGCTCCTGTGGGCTTTTATTGTGGCAGAGTCGCCTGGCAGGTGGATGATGTGTTCACTGACACGGATTTTAAATCTGAGAAATAAACACTCTTGTTTGGTTTCATGAGTTGAAGTAAAACATCAGCTGTTGCATTTGTATTTCTGTACACAGTTCTGTTCTGTCCTCTCCCCTGGTTCTGTTTGTTGGTTCTGTTTGTGCTTCTATTATAATAATATAATAGAAGGTTCTGCTCCCTGGTTCTGTTTGTGCTTCTATTATAATAATATAATAGAAGGTTCTGCTCCCTGGTTCTGTTTGTGCTTATATTATAATAATATAATAGAAGGTTCTGCTCCCTGGTTCTGTTTGTGCTTCTATTATAATAATATAATAGAAGGTTCTGCTCCCTGGTTCTGTTTGTGCTTATATTATAATAATATAATAGAAGGTTCTGCTCCCTGGTTCTGTTTGTGCTTCTATTATAATAATATAATAGAAGGTTCTGCTCCCTGGTTCTGTTTGTGCTTCTATTATAATAATATAATAGAAGGTTCTGCTCCCTGGTTCTGTTTGTACTTATATTATAATAATAGAAGGTTCTGCTCCCTGGTTCTGTTTGTACTTATATTATAATAATAGAAGGTTCTGCTCCCTGGTTCTGTTTGTGCTTATATTATAATAATATAATAGAAGGTTCTGCTCCCTGGTTCTGTTTGTACTTATATTATAATAATAGAAGGTTCTGCTCCCTGGTTCTGTTTGTGCTTATATTATAATAATATAATAGAAGGTTCTGCTCCCTGGTTCTGTTTGTACTTATATTATAATAATAGAAGGTTCTGCTCCCTGGTTCTGCTCCATGTGTGATGGCACTTTGAGTGACCCCCTACTTTATGTAACCCTCGGTGACGGTTCCTTTCGGTAAAATGGTTTCTGGGTAATCTGTCGTGGCTGGGAGGTCTTTCTTTGGAAACAGAGGGGCAGCTCCCGGACCGGACGGCCAAGAATGGAACCATTCTGCCGGGCTTATCGGTCGGCCCGGCCCGGCTCCTCATTGGCTGCCTGTGAATTGTTCTGTGAGGTGGAAAACCCGCTCGCATTCTTATGCGATGAGCCGCGGCGTCGCTCGGAGGCTCTGCCTGTCAGTCGGACCTCGGGGTGCTAATTTTCCATCAGAGATGTTTTATAGAGGTGCTGTCATCCTGTAATGCCTCACAGCACCAGTAATTATCCAGAACACGACCCGGACGGGCCCACGAGGCCGCCTCAGCCTGATAATCAGCGACTCTGCAGCTGCACGTCCTGTCCTCACCGCTCACACGAGCACAGAATAGAACACGGCCCGGTTACACAACAGAACCTCACCACTAACTCCTCACAGTCAGAACACCATAGGACACTTTATTTATACAGTTCACACAGGAAGTGACGTTCAGAGAACTTCACAATAAAAGAAGTTACGTAAAAAAAATAGATTAAATAGAGTGAGGGTGAAGAACATCACAGAGGAACCCAACAGTTTTTTTTATTTTATACACTTTATTAATCCCCGAGGGGAAATGTCTTCGCTACAGCAGGGGGGCTCTCAGGGGGGGCTCTCAGGGGGGAGATGCTGCAGCAGGCTGCCACTAGCGCGGCGCCAGGTAACCTGACCTGAGGTGCATGTTTTTGGATGATGGGAGGAAGCCGGAGAACCCGGAGAGAACCCACGCAAGCACAGGGAGAACATGCAAACTCCGCACAGAAAGGCCCAGGACCGGATTCGAACCTGGAACCTTTTTGCTGTGAGGTGACAGTGCTAACCACTGCACCACCGTGACGCCCAACAGTTCAACATGAACAGAACCAGACTCAGAGGTGGACAGACTGGTGGACAGACTGGGTTTGTAGTCAGTGGTTTGCAGCTCTCTGTCCGTCCGTCCGTCCCTCGCCTCTACATATTCAGCAGCCTGATGAAAGGAGGTCGTAGGTCTCTGGAGCTGCGGTCAGGTGTCGTCTCTAAAGAGTCTCAGGGGACATCTGGAAGACACATGAAAGGTCTGGAGTCCACTGAGGCCTCTTCAAGGCTGAACTGAATGATGGAGCAGAGAGACGGCAGGACGAGGACAGAGGAGACGGACGAGGACAGAGGAGGAGCATCTCAGATGGATCTCTCACTCTGACGCTAAAATCTAAAAAGTCCAAGTCCCACCTCTGGTGTCTCCACGCAGAGGGACAGAAATGTGCCTTCCTCTGACTGAGACCCGGCGGCCCCCCCCTCCCCACGGATCACAGAAGCTCCTCCCACTCATTATGTTCACTGTCACGCAGCAGCAGCAGCAGCCCTGAGCGCTGCAGGAAGTTGGAGGCGGAGCTAACGTAGATCAGCTCTGTGTTCAGGCCCGGTTTTGGCTGAACACACACATTCCTGCTGCGGGCCGACGGTCGCCGACGAGACTCACATCACGGCTTTATGTCCCAGTTACACACAGGCACGCCAGACATCGGGTCACCCGGTACTTCGGGCTCCGCCCACCGCCGCCGGGTCGTTCTCCACCGAGATCTCTGTTTTGTCTCGGTTTATCATGAAGGTTAATACTCACCGAGTAGTTTTATTTTCATGTCTTGCTGAACCGGGTCGGTGAAATGTTCTGCTGAACCGGACCTGGTTCTGACTTATTGGTCCAGTTGTTACCGGATTGTTGTTGTTCACGGCCGCTCTGCGCTCGTTTACAGGTGTGTTTGTCGTCAGAGGAGTCGGAGGCGGACGAGCAGCGGCATGGAGGCGGAGCGGCAGACGAAGGTGAGCAGCAGACTGGTTGTCGTGGAAACGGCCAGACCGTCCGACTGTACCCGCTGCAGTGGATCCGGGTTCACCTGTGTGTCCTTACCTGGTTCGCTGCATCAGGTGGCATCACACTACAGGTTCTGTAGGCTGCGGGTTTGGATCTTTCTGTCACCATGGTTACAGTCTGTGCTCCTATTGGTCCAGTCCAGGTCGGTTAGAAACGAGGCTGCGGAGTTTATTTACGTCGACCGACTTGTTGCTTCGCTGGTGTGACCAGGTCCTCAGGTGTCTGCAGCTGGACACACGCACACGCACACGCACACACACACACACACACACACACACACACACACACACACACACACACACACACACACACACACACACACACACACACACACACACACACACACACACACACACACACACACACACACAAAGACAGACACACACACACAAAGACAGACACACACACACACACAAAGACAGACACACACTCACAGTCACACACACACACACACACACACACACACAAAGACAGACACACACACACACACACACTCACTCTCACTCAGTACTGACACTGTTTATCATTCATTTGTTCTGATGTCCCCTCGTGTCTTCTCCCTGGAGACACCGGGGGTCCCTCTGCAACCACTAAAGACCCTTTGAGGACAAAGGTCAGTGATTTTGAGGGGGGGGACCAGCTGCCACTCAACATTAGTAGAGACAACAATGTCCCAGAGTACGGCAGCAGCAGTTTTATACTGTCTGTTTGTTTGTTGTGTTCATACAATGTGACGTGTTTCAGAGAGCGATCAGTTCTTCTGCTGCTGTTTGTCTATGTGAGTCTGAGACCTCCGGGCGGAGAACCTCCGAGACCTCCGGACGGAGAACCTCCGAGACCTCCGGACGGAGAACCTTTAGTTTTATGCAGTTTAGAGGGGTAGTGTGAATGTCACTGTCGTGACTGTGGGCGTGGTCAGTCTCCAGGAATGTTGGACGTGTTGGCCGTCCCCTCGGTAGACTGGATTTGGGCGAATCCCTCCCAGCTGCTGTCTGATGAAATGAAAACACGTCTATGGTCTCCAGCTGTTTGTCTTTCTGCTCTCTTCAGCCTGAAGTCTTTAAAAGCTTTAAAACCACCCTGAAGTCTTCTGAAGGAGCTCAACTCTGATCTCTCAATAATCACTTTTCATTTCAAAATCTGCCTGTTTGCATAAAGTTGTCCTCCCTCGGAGTCTCTGCAGGTGTCCATTGCTCCTCCAGAGACTGGTGTTGAACGTTTCCAGCTGTAGTTCGGAGGATTCGGTCTGACCTGTGTGTACGAGCAGCTGCTGTATCCATCACTCAGCGCCCGCCCACACAGATATTCAACCAATCAGATTGCAGCACAGACACCTTCAGTCAGGAACAAAACTACCCACTAATGTAGGGGGCGCTGTCACCAAACACATCAACATGTTGAAAGGAACATGTGAAGGAATTTAAGGCTAATTGATATCACTAATCCTCTCTTTGATTGGCTGACAGTTTTCTGAGTGACACATCCAGACCAAGCACAGGTTTTACTTGCGGCCTGTTGACTCCATGTAAAATGTCGGACAGGACGAGACGCATGACATCACCGTGAGTCTGTGATGTCACAGACTGACAGGAAGTCCAAACGGGCTGCGTGTATTTCTCTGAGGACTGAAACTCTTTTCCGATCAGCGCAGAGTAGAAGGTGTTCACTGCTCTGCTGCTATTTAAAGACCCACTGTCCAAAAAAATGTCCTCACAACTGCTGCCAACAGCCTGTGTGTGTGTGTGTGTGTGTGTGTGTGTGTGTGTGTGTGTGTGTGTGTGTGTGTGTGTGTGTGTGTGTGTGTGTGTGTGTGTGTGTGTGTGTGTGTGTTGGAGCAGCTGTTTGTGTGGCTCCTGGGCTTCAAACAGACCAGTGGGAGGAGCTTCAGTCTGAGTTTTCAGTCCAGCAGCTCCTCTGAGCACATGCTGCTGTGTTCAGTGTGCTATCTGGAGGTCTGGAGGTCTTCATCTTGTCCGGATCAGCTTCAGTTTGGATTACCTTGTCACCGAGGGTGAGTGTCTTCTCCTCCTGCTGTTTTATTTATTTATTATTTTATTCATACTGAGAGGAGTGTCTTAAATGTTCCACCTGCTGCATGAAAAGCTGTAAAAAAAAAAAAAAAAAGAGGATCTTAAAAGTGGTAAACCTGAACTGGATCTCAGGGATCTGAAGGACTCTGTGGTCCTGGAATTCCTGGAATGTCAGGGAGTTTTATGGGAGGAGTTTTCAAGGTGAATGAGAGCAGCATCAGAGCAGAACTGATGTGAACACCAGAATGAAACGCAGTCTGGATATAAAAGAGTTCGTAGCTTCAGGTCTGTAAAATGGTTCTGATCCAGAAGTGTCTTCAGCTGCAATACCATCGAGTGCCACTAGAAGTCGGCTCCAAAAAGCCTCCGGCTCCATAGACTCCCATTCAACTTCTCTCATCAAATCCAAAGTGAATAAAATGTGTCCATCAGTTATCTCGGTGTTGTTAGCTAAAGTCACTCCTTCTTCTTAGTTTTCTGGAGGTCCATCTGAAAATAATCCCTCATTCATTAGAAAAGAAGATTCAAGGAGACCTGTTTTTGGGGGCGTGTCTGTTTGATTGACAGGCCTGTGGTGCAGTCAGGTTACAGCTATCGGTGGGCGGGACGTAGTATTGTCAGGTTTCCGATCAGATCGGTCAGATCCACCGCTGGCTCCTCCCCCAGCTCGTCCAAATATGGTCACTTCCTGCTCCAAACCAAAGATGGTGATGGACAGAATCCGAAAACAACGGGTGATGTCACTGTTGGGGTGTAACTACTTCAACATCCAAGTCATTCATATTAATGTGTGTGTGTGTGTGTGTGTGTGTGTGTGTGTGTGTGTGTGTGTGTGTGTGTGTGTGTGTGTGTGTGTGTGTGTGTGTGTGTGTCACTGAAGGGCTCAGCTGCTGTTCGAGGCTTCAACTCTCTCGTTTATTAGTTTAGAGCTCTAGTTAGGAACACATCATGTCAATGAAAATCCCCCAGAGAGAGTCTGACCTGAAACACGGCACACACACACACACACACACACACACACACACACACACACACACACACACACACACACACACACACACACACACACACACACACACACACACACACACACACACACACACACACACACACACACACACACACAAACACGGGGACAAGCTCCCACCTGCAGCAGCTATGCAGCCTCTGGATAATTAACCCCCTCACATATTTTAAACGCCTCAGTGAGATGCTGTGTGTGTGTGTGTGTGTGTGTGTGTGTGTGTGTGTGTGTGTGTGTGTGTGTGTGTGTGTGTGTGTGTGTGTGTGTGTGTGTGTGTGTGTGTGTACATTGAGGTGATGGATGTGTGTGTCCTCCTCTCAGCTCATTGGTCTCCGCGGTGATCAGGCGTTTTCGGAACAAATGTTTTTAAGAACTGAAGAGGTTCTAAGTTGTTGTTGTTGTTGTTTGCATTCACACCGCCAATACTAGCTGTGAAACGACGACGTAGGTGTTGTTTGCCGGCCGGTGTAGCGTTTCACCACTTATTTTTTTGTATTCCTCCAAGTGAGGAAATAAAGTTTTCAGTTTTTGTCGATCTGGTTGAAATTCATTAAAAAAAATTTTTTTGTTTCATTCAAAGAGAGTCAATAAAAATACAAATTTAAAGTCTTGTATTGTGAACCATGTGCAGGGACGTGTTGTGGCTGAAGTCGGATGATCAAACTTTAGATAAATAATCCAGAACAACCTTCAGCGCTTCAACAAACCGACCAGTAAATGAAGCGTATTTCCATATTTCTCCTGGTCGAACTGACTTTGTTCTCCGTATGGCGTGTCTGAGCTGGATGTTCACCTGCAGGCTGGAAACTTTTCATTTCCTCCCCAGCTGCCTCGCAGTCGCCCGTCCTGTCTCTGGTTTTACCCACAATGCACTGCGCTGTTCGGCAGCAGCGGCGGAGAGACGGATCGTTCCACACGTGGACCCGAATACTGAGCAGGCAGTCTCAAATACCGCTGACCTTTGACCTCAGAGGAACACACTGTTTCAGTCAGATGTAAAACATCACGAGCCCCCGCCCCCTCCCCTCCCCTCAAGTCATCATTGAAGGTCAAAGGTCACCTCGGAGTCTGGGGCCAACATGATGAATTTCTCCCTTCTCCGTGAAGGGTGGAATAGTGTGTGTGTGTGTGTGTGTGTGGCGGGGAGAGGGAGGTGGGGGGGGGGGGACATAACATGAAAACAACAATAATAATAATTGATGAATAGATATCTGGTCATTACATCTTTACAGCTGTTGCGCTGCATCGCTTTGTTTGAAGAAGTGTTCCTCTCCTCCTCCTCCTCTCCCTCATCCTCCTCATCCTCTCCCTCCTCCTCCTCTCCCTCCTCCTCATCCTCTCCCTCTCCCTCTCCCTCCTCCTCCTCCTCTCCCTCCGCCTGTTTGTCCCTCTGTTGTCACTTAATGTGACAGGAAACAGACACACAGTGAACACAGACACAGAGCAGGTTAATGGGGTTAATGGTGTCTCTCAGGAGATCAGTCAGTGGAGGTGGAGGTGCCCCCCTCCCCCCTCCCTCCCCCAACACATGTTCAGGAAAACATGTTCATAGTGTTGTGATGTCATCGGCTGATTGTCGACACGTCTGTTAAAATGTGACGGTGAACATCTTCAGTTGGCGTCGCGTGTTGCTCGTTGGCGTCGCGTGTTGCTCGTTGGCGTCGCGTGTTGCTCGTTGGCGTCGCGTGTTGCTCGTTGGCGTCGCGTGTTGCATGTTGCTCGTTGGCGTCACGTGTTGCATGTTGCTCGTTGGTGCTGCGTGTTGGTGGTCGAAGGGTTTTATTGAACATGATCAGGAGACCAACAGGATTAATACTGAAGCTGATGAAAAGGATATTTAATTGATCATATTGATCACCAAAGCGTCTCCGTCTGTCACATCCGTCACACAAGCTGATTATCTGCTGAGTCATCTCTCAGGGAGGTCACGGTCAGCAGTCCCGAACTCAACCACACCTGCAAATCTGTTTATAACAGAGTTCATGATGCTTACAGAGGTCTGCCAGCAGAGGGAGACACAGAGACAGACGAGGCCAGGAGGAAGGGGGAGGGGCCGGGGAGGAATGACTGGCAGCTAGTGGGCGGGGCTTAACATGTGAGCGGTTCAACTGTGAGTTCCAGCAGTCAGAGCTGTGGGGACAAGAGACACTAACACAGCACAGAGACAGACAGACGCAGAAAGACAGACAGACAAACAAGGTGTAAAATGTCTCTCTGGATTAACCAGCTGCTGATACACTGCACACATCATGGTAAGATCACTAACTTCACTCTCAGCGTGTGTGTGTGTGTGTGTGTGTGTGTGTGTGTGTGTGTGTGTGTGTGTGTGTGTGTGTGTGTGTGTGTGTGTGTGTGTTGTAAGGGTTGTTGTGACGGGGGAGGGGACAGGGTGTTGCGTTTCCATGAAGGTGTATGCTTCAAACATTTGTCCTGAGGTGTGTGTTCTGTTGGTTAAACAGTCATTACTGTCTGTGTGTGTGTGTGTGTGTGTGTGTGTGTGTGTGTGTGTCAGTACATGTTAAACACACACCTTACAGGATCTCAGCAGTGTTGCCATTTTGTCTGTCAGAACTTTAGTTTCCAGATACATATGACCTGCCGCACTGAATTCTGGGTAAAATGCAGCAGCAGACATGAATGTTTGTGTGCTGCTGCACAACATATCAGTGTGTGTCCCTCAGCACCTCCTGTAGTCTGTCTGCTGGTCCTGGTTCTGCTCCTGGTCCTGGTCTGGTGTCAGCTGACCCTGCTGATCAATGAGGTCATACCTTCACCTTCACCTTCACTCATTGATCTCTTTGTGTTGAGTTGTGATGAAATGTTATTGATCTGAGTCTCGACCTGAAGGAGTGATAAAAAGGAGGCGGAGCCTGACAGACTCCGGATGTCATACCTTCATAGGAAAGATGTTGGTCCCTGATCAATAAGCAGGTTTATTGTCATTGACTTCTGCCTTGACCTTCAGTCCTGTCACTCTGATTGGAGGATTGATCTGTATGGAGAGTCACGGTAAATCTATCAGGAGGGTCCGGATCACAGCTGAGACCTGGACCCATCAGAACCTCCTGTTACTTTATCACTTCAGGACAGCCTGTTGTTGTTGTTGTTGTTGTTATTATTGTTGTGTTATATGAAGATGTTGATGATGAAGATGAAGCTGTAGTACGGCGTGGTGTTGTTGTTGACCAGCCGTCCGTCCTCAGCAGAAACAGACATTGACGATGCGTCGGCGCTCTTCCTCCCACACTGTCAACTTCAGACGTGTCTGGACGTGTGCAGGGGCTGCTGGGTAAAAAGAGGGAGGGGTCTGAGGAATGTTGAGGTGATGAGTGAACAAGTGGCAGCGCAGAGAGGAAGAGGAGGCGACAGCTGTCAGAGAGGAAGAGGCGGTCAGAGAGGAAGAGTCGGAGAGGCGGTCAGAGAGGAAGAGTCGGAGACGGCGGTCAGAGAGGAAGAGTCTCAGGTCTGCATGTGGATCATGTTTAACACAGACATTGGCCCCGCCCCCTGATGGGAGCTGTGTTCCTGCCACTTCTCAGGTCAGGTGTCACCTGCAGGCTGCAGCTCCACTGGAAAGGCTTTTATTTCTGCGGTGTGTCAGCAACAGGAAGTGCTCGTTGTCCAGGTGTTGAGTGGGACGGACCACAGACAGAGTCCTAGTCTCAGATCCAGTGTTGGTCTCTGACAGATCTGGCCTGAAACCTGAACCCCCCGTCCCCCCTGCCAACGTCTGGGATCCCAACAACCCCCTCTTCCCCCCTCCCCGCCTGAATTTAACACCAGAAGAAGAACTGTGACCTACTTCAGCTGAAACCTGCAGGGTTTTATTCTAAAATCACAGATTGTCTGTAAAAACCCAAAGATCAACAGAAGTTCAAACAGCAAAAATATCTCCTTTTCATCCAGCAGCCCTTCATCCTCTCCTCCTCATCATCAACACAGTTTTCTCCCCACTTTCAGCTGTAAGACACTTTTTCTTGAATGAATGTGATTTTTTTTTAAACCATCTTATTTTGACAGCAGCTGCAGCCTTTGTTTTCTATATTAGAGGTTTCTATGACGTGCAGCAGGATTATTATCACAGGAAATCAACACATATGACTCTTTATCAGAGAGTTCTGATTCCTGCAATTTTAACTGCAAAGAAAGTGACTTAAAACTTCATGACATTTTTGGTAAAAGCTGAAAAAAACCTGAAATTGTGGAGGAACTGATTTTTTTAATATAATAAAAGAATATATTTTTGTATTAATGATGCACGCGATGAGGGACCTCTTCATCATCCGCATCATCAGATAGATAGATAGATAGATAGATAGATAGATAGATAGATAGATGAGGGATAGATAGATCATCCGCATAGATAGATAGATAGATAGATAGATATAGATAGATAGATATAGATAGATAGATAGATAATAGATAGATAGATAGATAGATAGATAGATAGATAGATAGATAGATAGATAGATAGATAGATAGATAGATAGATAGATAGATAGATAGATAGATAGATAGATAGATAGATAGATAGATAGATAGATAGATAGATAGATAGATAGATAGATAGATAGATAGATAGATAGATAGATAGATAGATAGATAGATAGATAGATAGATAGATAGATAGATAGATAGATAGATAGATAGATAGATAGATAGATAGATAGATAGATAGATAGATAGATAGATAGATAGATAGATAGATAGATAGATAGATAGATAGATAGATAATAGATAGATAGATAGATAGATAGATAGATAGATAGATAGATAGATAGATAGATAGATAGATAGATAGATAGATAGATAGATAGATAGATAGATAGATAGATAGATAGATAGATAGATAGATAGATAGATAGATAGATAGATAGATAGATAGATAGATAGATAGATAGATAGATAGATAGATAGATAGATAGATAGATAGATAGATAGATAGATAGATAGATAGATAGATAGATAGATAGATAGATAGATAGATAGATAGATAGATAGATAGATAGATAGATAGATAGATAGATAGATAGATAGATAGATAGATAGATAGATAGATAGATAGATAGATAGATAGATAGATAGATAGATAGATAGATAGATAGATAGATAGATAGATAGATAATAGATAGATAGATAGATAGATAGATAGATAGATAGATAGATAGATAGATAGATAGATAGATAGATAGATAGATAGATAGATAGATAGATAGATAGATAGATAGATAGATAGATAGATAGATAGATAGATAGATAGATAGATAGATAGATAGATAGATAGATAGATAGATAGATAGATAGATAGATAGATAGATAGATAGATAGATAGATAGATAGATAGATAGATAGATAGATAGATAGATAGATAGATAGATAGATAGATAGATAGATAGATAGATAGATAGATAGATAGATAGATAGATAGATAGATAGATAGATAGATAGATAGATAGATAGATAGATAGATAGATAGATAGATAGATAGATAGATAGATAGATAGATAGATAGATAGATAGATAGATAGATAGATAGATAGATAGATAGATAGATAGATAGATAGATAGATAGATAGATAGATAGATAGATAGATAGATAGATAGATAGATAGATAGATAGATAGATAGATAGATAGATAGATAGATAGATAGATAGATAGATAGATAGATAGATAGATAGATAGATAGATAGATAGATAGATAGATAGATAGATAGATAGATAGATAGATAGATAGATAGATAGATAGATAGATAGATAGATAGATAGATAGATAGATAGATAGATAGATAGATAGATAGATAGATAGATAGATAGATAGATAGATAGATAGATAGATAGATAGATAGATAGATAGATAGATAGATAGATAGATAGATAGATAGATAGATAGATAGATAGATAGATAGATAGATAGATAGATAGATAGATAGATAGATAGATAGATAGATAGATAGATAGATAGATAGATAGATAGATAGATAGATAGATAGATAGATAGATAGATAGATAGATAGATAGATAGATAGATAATAGATAGATAGATAGATAGATAGATAGATAGATAGATAGATAGATAGATAGATAGATAGATAGATAGATAGATAGATAGATAGATAGATAGATAGATAGATAGATAGATAGATAGATAGATAGATAGATAGATAGATAGATAGATAGATAGATAGATAGATAGATAGATAGATAGTAGATAATAGATAGATAGATAGATAGATAGATAATAGATAAATAGATAGATAGATTAATAGATAGATAATAGATAGATAGATAGATAGATAGATAGATAGATAGATAGATAGATAGATAGATAGATAGATAGATAGATAGATAGATAGATAGATAGATAGATAGATAGATAGATAGATAGATAGATAGATAGATAGATAGATAATAGATAGATAGATTAATAGATAGATAGATACTTTATTAATCCCACAATGGGAAATGGTTTCGCTACAGCAGCATTATAAATACAGGAAAAGCAATAAAACAACAGTAAAATATTAAATATAAAAATGTACAGTATATACAATAAAATAGAATAATTAAATTAAATTAAAACTAACTAAACAATAGTGCAAAGATTTAAACAAACAAGAAAACAGACAACCAACAGTGTTATTGTGTGATGGATTTTGCCAGAGGTGAGTTATTGTACAGTCTTATTGCGTCATCATCAGTGTGTAGAGACGGATGTGGTCTCGGCCTCAGGTTACTGCGGCAACAGGATGAGGAAGGTGATGAGGATGATGTCCGGGTCTGACCTCAGATCAGTAGGACTGAAACGTTTTGGCTGTGAATGTTGAGACGCATCTTCACCCCCGACATCATGACTTCTGACGGTTGGGGCTCGGCCCCTCGGGGCCCCTGCAACCTCCCCAGCACCCACACAGATTAGCTTGGTCCTTAAATCAAGTGGCGTCCCAGAGGGAGAGGAGCTTCACCTCTTTACCTCCACTCAGAGCGGCCTTGAAGTCTTTGTGCTCAGCTCACTGAGCAGCATGAGAATTATTCAGAGAGGTGTGTGTGTGTGTGTGTGTGTGTGTGTGTGTGTGTGTGTGTGTGTGTGTGTGTGTGTGTGTGTGTGTGTGTGTGTGTGTGTGTGTGTGTGTGTGTGTGTGTGTGTGTGTGTGTGTGTGTGTGGATCATCTGGCCAACTGTCAGGTCTCCGCTGTGGGAAAAAGTCTAATCTTCTGTTTTAAGAAAAACTAGCTGCAGGTGGAGGTCGGGGCTCGGCCCTATCAGTCTCAGCTCTGAGGCCTCTTTGCCCCGCCCCCTCCCCTTCCTCTCCCTCCTCCTCCTCTTCTCCCAGCAGCCCCAGCTGCTCTTATGGAGGTGTGAACTGCTGTGAAAACACAAGAAACAAAAAGACTCAGCAGGTCTGTTGTTGTTGTTTTCGTTCTGCGGTTGCGGTGAAAAAAAACCCCAAAGAAGAAGAAACAGGACGGCAGCAGTTTATTCTGAAAGGTTTCAAATGAAAGCTTTTTGTTGTGACTCTGATGCTGGAGCTCAGTGAGGTCAAAGGTCAAACCTGCAGCCGCCTCCAGTCGCTGTGTTTTCAGAGCAGGTGTGTGTGTGTGTGTGTGTGTGCATACAGTGTGTATATGTGCGTGATGGTGATGTGTCCTGACAGGCTGGTATCTGTAACATTCCTGTTTGTGTTATCAGTGAGTCGTCTCCTCTTCTCCCCCTCGACCTCCCCGGCAGCCGCTCTCGCGCTGTGATTGGTCCACAGCGTAGAGTAAAGGCTGTTCCACGCCATGCGGCCGTTGTGACTTTTTCGTTCCCGCTCGGTGATCCGTGGAGCGAGTTGAGATCAGACGGACGAGAACCGGCGCGTTGAAACAAGCCGCGGCACGTCGAAACCATCCGAGAGGAAACGTGGAGACGAGCTCAGGAACTCTCCGGAGGTTCAACGGGTCTCCGGAGAGCATCGTCTCATTCAGAAATCTGACGTCAGACAACAGAAAATCTTCTCACACCCACTTACAGCCCAGTGTTCCTGAGCCCATGCAGTGATTTCCACTAAAGAATCGTGGCTGTTTTAAAAGCGGTATCGCCTGAGGACCCAGACAAACATCAGGTTTTGGGTCAAACTCTGGTCAACAGAGACCCTAACTTGAGTTTAGCTGGTTTTTAGCAAAATTAGCTGTTTGCTAGCATTGTTAGGTGGTTGTCGGTGAGGGGGCGTGGCCTCACTGTGGTCGGAGGGGAACGTACAGATGTGCCGCCTTCATAACATTTGATGGTTTTAGCATGTGGACGATTGTGGATCTGACTCAAGCCGACAGCTGCTCCGTCCTGTCACGGCTCACTTAGAGCGGGGTCAAAGGTCACGTCTCCCGTGGGTCCCTCTCCTTCGTAGCTCCTCCCTCCCGACGCCGTGTCACTGCGATTGGTTACTAAAAAAGATCACGACCTCTCCTGTTTGGAAGCCATGACCCCTTTTATGGTCTGAATGACTTCAACCTGCTGCAGACTCCTCCTCCTCCTCCTCTTCTTCACCATCCTGCTCCTCCTGCTCCACCACCACCTCCTCCTCCTCCTCCTTCACACCCTGCAGGAACTGGTTTGATCACTCAGGTCCCTCCAGGGTGAGTCCGGATGCCGCTGTCTATTCATCAGAACCAGCCGAACCCGAACGGTTGGTTTAGTTCACTAGTAGTTAATCCATCGGGTCATGAATCGCCAACCTTCAGTCCTCGACCGCAGATCCTTTAAAACATCAAGAGTCACTACTTACAGTTTAAATAAAGTTTTATTGAAGGAGCGGCAGAGTCGCACTGTAGCTCCAGATCGGTGTCCTCCAGCAGCCAATCACATCTGTTGATCCCAGACTGAACACAGGCGACAGGATTTCACTCCATCAGCTGTCAGAGCATTGATTGATTTATCGATCGAGGGATTCATTTACTTTTAGTTCAACCAATCCGTTGACGGTCTCGTATAATCTCGTCCTAGTTTAGAGTCGGATTTGTTTTTACTTCGGCGCGCGGTCACATGGACACTGTGTAACCATGGTAACCATACACAATAAGAATGGAGACTGGAGCTGTAACCACGGTGACCTCACACCTTCGTCTCCGTGTGCTGAAACATGTTGATCAGGTGTGTCCGGTCGCTCCTGGTATCAAACCTGTGTGTGTGTGTGTGTGTGCGTGTGTGTGCGTGTGTGTGTGTGTGTGTGTGTGTGTGTGTGTGTGTGTGTGTGTGTTTGTACTGAGTCAGTTTCCATGGTGACGGTCAGTTGTTGTTTTTATGCAAGTTAAAACAGCTGACTCTGAATCAGAGCGCAGCACGGGAAGCGGCTTTAATCCACCGGTTTGACCTCTGACCTCTGTGTAATGGATCAGTTTGTGTTGTGGTCGATCTCAGGAGGGGAAACTCTTCTGTTTTTGTTTTCTGAGTCAATGAAACACTGTGACGCTGAATGAAAGTAAAAATGCTGGTTTTACGACTGGACTCTGGTCCGTGGAGGATAATGAGGTTCTTATTCAGAGTGGGTGGCCTCTCCTTCTCCCATGGGAACCTCACTTAGCCTGCTTTGATGCCCCCCTCCCCCCGACTGAGCTGCAGTCTTTACACTATAATCCTCACTTTTGTGATTCCTGTGGTTGGATTTCATTCGTCTGTGTTTTCACTCAGAAACAAGCAGCAGTAAAGACAGGAAATCTACAGTTTTTTTGGTCTGAATGGTCATTTTTTTTAGAGAGAAAACTGTCTCTGTTGTCTCACGCATCCTGAAAAAACCTGGAAAAAACCTGGAGCGTTCCAGGAAACTGAGTAGAAACAGGAGAAACGTTGAGGCGCTGAACGGTCCGATCTGACCAGCAGCTGAGAAGGATGTTCGGGCAGAGACTTTTAATGCCTCACAAAGCCGTGGGCCTTGAACGCACCATGACTCACATGCAACAGCTGCTGCCTGAATAATACAGGAGAAAGTCACTCTGACACACCTGTTGCAGTGAAAGCTGTTTAAGCCTGAACGCTGTTTAAAAGCCTCTTTTACTCTTCAGACACAGAAGACAAAGGTATCATCTTTACAGGTTGTTGGTTCCTGATTGACAGAAGGACAGACTGTCCATCGTCCACATGTGGTCACATCCTGAATGTGACTCTGATCTAAACTGCTGATTGTTTGATCTTCTGCGTGTCGGGTTCAACGTGTGAAACATCCACCTTTTACAAATCTGGAGCTTCTCTGCAGCAACATCCAGATTTGAAGCATCGTCTGCTGTCATGGCAACGACTTTGTGTTCTATCAGAATCAGATTTATTGGACAAATTCCTTCCAAGTCTTCTCTACATATATGATATGATTCTGGACAGACGGAGGGAGACTGACAGCTGACTGATGGAGGACGGAAACAAACGGGAGGAGAGGATTCCAGTTTTGGACTGTTTTGGACTTGATCATTGACAGGTTTTGGACTTGGTCTTTGACAGGTTTTGGACTTGGTCTTTGACAAGTTTTGAACTTGGTTTTAGACAGGTTTTGGACTTGGTTTTGGACTTGGTCTTTGACAGGTTTTGGACTTGGTTTTAGACAGGTTTTGGACTTGGTTTTGGACTTGGTCTTTGACATGTTTTGGACTTGGTTTTAGACAGGTTTTGGACTTGGTTTTAGACAGGTTTTGGACTTGGTTTTAGACAGGTTTTGGACTTGGTTTTGGACTTGGTCTTTGACATGTTTTGGACTTGGTTTTAGACAGGTTTTGGACTTGGTCTTTGACAGGTTTTGGACTTGGTTTTAGACAGGTTTTGGACTTGGTTTTAGACAGGTTTTGGACTTGGTCTTTGACAGGTTTTGGACTTGGTTTTAGACAGGTTTTGGACTTGGTCTTTGACAGGTTTTGGACTTGGTTTGAACTTAGTTTTGGTTAGTGTGAAGCTTATTTCAGACCTCTGAAGTGTCAGTTCTTCTCTATGGTTCAGGTCTGGTATCGAGCTCGGTGACACACTCTGTATTAATGAAGTTGCTGAAGGGAAGGAGAGAAACACTTTTTGGCTTTGGAGTCGTGTCTGCTCTGACTGTTACTGTAAAATATTTACAACTACAGAACCGAGTTCTCTGCTGAGACATGTCTATAAATATCTGTCGTTTTAAAAGTGATGAGGATGTCCAGAAGCTGCTGCAGGTGTAAACACAGCATCATGTCCGCACAGTCCACTGTATGTTGGACGTCAGTGAGCGTCTGTTTATATTCAGCCTGGTTGTATCCTAAAATTTTTAGCACGATGCTGTTTGAAACTCTGCCTACTCCGTCTTTGTTTTTGGCGTCAGCAGTTTGAACTCATGATCAAAAATCCCCCCCGCTCCCTGCAGCCGGCGTCATCTGATACCCCGCTGCTAATATTGGCCTCAGCCCTACATTTGGGTGCCAGTTGTTGTGCGTGCATCTCAGCCGGCTGAGTCATGTCCAGAATATTCAGTTCAGAAGAGGCTTAATGCAGGTTTAACTCTGGCTGAATACTGGCTGAATACTGGCTGAATGCTGGCTGAATGCTGGCTGAATGCTGGCTGAATGCTGGCTGAATGCTGGCTGAATACTGGCTGAATACTGGCTGAATACTGGCTGAATGCTGGCTGAATGCTGGCTGAATGCTGGCTGAATACTGGCTGAATGCTGGCTGAATGCTGGCTGAATGCTGGCTGAATGCTGGCTGAATGCTGGCTGAATACTGGCTGAATACTGGCTGAATGCTGGCTGAATGCTGGCTGAATGCTGGCTGAATGCTGGCTGAATGCTGGCTGAATACTGGCTGAATGCTGGCTGAATGCTGGCTGAATGCTGGCTGAATACTGGCTGAATGCTGGCTGAATACTGGCTGAATGCTGGCTGAATGCTGGCTGAATGCTGGCTGAATACTGGCTGAATACTGGCTGAATACTGGCTGAATACTGGCTGAATACTGGCTGAATGCTGGCTGAATACTGGCTGAGGCTGAATGCTGGCTGAATGCTGGCTGAATACTGGCTGAATACTGGCTGAATACTGGCTGAATGCTGGCTGAATGCTGGCTGAATACTGGCTGAATACTGGCTGAATGCTGGCTGAATGCTGGCTGAATACTGGCTGAATACTGGCTGAATGCTGGCTGAATGCTGGCTGAATACTGGCTGAATACTGGCTGAATGCTGGCTGAATGCTGGCTGAATGCTGGCTGAATACTGGCTGAATACTGGCTGAATACTGGCTGAATGCTGGCTGAATGCTGGCTGAATACTGGCTGAATACTGGCTGAATGCTGGCTGAATACTGGCTGAATGCTGGCTGAATACTGGCTGAATACTGGCTGAATACTGGCTGAATGCTGGCTGAATACTGGCTGAATGCTGGCTGAATGCTGGCTGAATGCTGGCTGAATGCTGGCTGAATGCTGGCTGAATGCTGGATAAGGAGGATAAGATCTTCTTGATGTCTCCTGTGATTCATCTGCTTGGAAACCAGAGAACAGACAGTTCAGAAGCTGCCTGAGAATCTGTCTGTTTTTAAGTTTCCTCTGGTATCCCAGTGATCAGTGATGTTTGTCTGAACTCCCATGATGCATTGCAGGCAGGAGCTGCTCACACACAGTTCATCCAGCTCTCACTAAACACTAGTAGCAGGTAACTGCAGCTAATTAACATGAAGCTGCAGCTGCTGTCAGTCAGAGTGGTTTAACATTAGAGGTCTTAACATGTGGAACTAAAGAGGAAGAGGAGGAAGCAGAAACACACGGCTGCACCTAAACTGCTAAAGTCATCGTGCAAATGTGTGTCATCACACACACACACGTGTACCGGCTGTTATTTTTACTGACCAGTATCTGCTACTCCCAGACCAGTGGATCCAGTTACCGCAGCAAATGGGGCCTCCCAGCCACACCTGCAGGGGCTGCTGGGTGCGTCCTCTGTCAGCCTCAAATGATGAAGAGCTACTTTTTGTTGACAAACATCAAACAGGTGTTTGTTTCGAGGCGTGTGTTACAGACGTGACGGACACATGCTCCTGCTGGAGTCTGCAGCCGACGTGACAGTCCAAAACAAACAAGTATTTACGTGTGTCCTTCACTTCCTTTCAGGACTCTGACTCTTTGGACCGCTGCATCCAGACTGCTCTGGCAGCCCTCTACCCGCCCTTCCAGGCCACGTCCCCGACTGTCCTCTGTCAGGTCCTCAACGTGGTGGAGAGCTGCTACAGAGGAGACAGCCTCCGCTACCTGATCCACTTCCTGCTGCCCGCAAAGACACTCTTACAAAACCTCCAGCAGGATGCCTGTGTGAGTATCTCTGATCTGTGTGAGAGTGAGGACAACCATCCCCTCTGTATGGACTACCGTCCTGTGTAAGAACTACTGCCCTGTCTCCAAGGGCTACCATCCTGTCTCTAAGGACTACTGTCCCGTCTCTAAGGACTAGCGTCCCATCTGTAAGGACTAGCATCCCATCTCTAAGGACTACCGTCCTGTCTCTAAGGGCTACTGTACCTTCTCTAAGGGCTACCGTCCCGTCTCTAAGGACTACTGTCCCGTGTTTAAACAGTCGGTCCTCAGCTGACAGAACGTGGACCATCCTTATGTTTGTTGTCAGGCAGATGATCCTTGTGTCTGTGATGTAATGACTTTCACTGATGAGTCAAACAGCCCCGCCCCTTCCGATCCTGTCTCCTCTTGCCTGTTGGGGCGAGTTTGTGTAGTGGTCGGTCGAGGTGACGCTCGTCTCCACTCTCTGACATCATCGTCTCCTCCTCCTCCTCCTCCTCCTCAGGTGCAGTACTGCGACCTGGTGTTTCATCATGAAGGCTGGCCTCTGTGTGTCCACGAGAAGGTGATTGTCCAGCTCTGTCCTCTGGACCAGCGCCTCCTCTGTCCAGGAGACTTCTACCTGCTGGTTTCTCCTGCTGCTGCTCCGCGAGCACACAGCGCCTCCTGCAGGAGCAGCGTCTCCTTCGCCCCCCGCCTGCTCCTGTGCAGCGTGTCGGCCGGCGACCACCATGTGGAGCAGCAGGAGGTGTCGGAGGTAGCTCTGCGCTCCCTCTTCAGCATGGCCTGGCTGGACTCTGTCAACAGGGAGAGGGAGCAGCGGGGAGCGTCCAGGCTGGAGCGCTGCCTCCTGTCGGCCCACGGAGACGTCTTCAGGGTCCCCTGGGAGGACCTGGTCTACCCACAATTCATCAGCCGGCCCCGCACCGTTCCGAAGGAGGACCAGGAGTCCTCCGTGAAGGACGGACATGCGCAAATCGACGCACCGCATGAAGACCGCATGAATACGAACTCAAGTCAGGACAAGAAGCTCCTCCCACCCTCAGAAAAAATCAACCAATCGCCAGCGAGCAGCGAGGGCGAGGAGTCGGAGGGCGAGTATGTGGAGCTGACGGAGCTTCCGCTGCCCCGCTTCTCCCCACAGAAAGGCTCCTTAACCCAGTCCATCAGCCTGCAGCACCGGGCCCGGACCAGCACACACACACACACTGCACACACACACACAGCTGCAGCAGCACACACACTCTCTGCACACACACACTCCTCCGGTGTGGAGGACAGCTCCCCCACTGGGCTCTGCTCCCGGCTCATCGAGGAGAACTTCAAACAGGACTGCGGTGGACCGGTCGTCCTCACCCCCGTCTCCTCCTCCTCTTCCTCCTCTTCCTCATCCTCTGCTCCTCCTGAAGTCGTGGGAACCTCCAGAACAGAAGGTACCGAATCAGGAAGGAGTCTGAATCTGCACTCTGAACAGATAAAAGAGGGGGAGGGGGAAGAGGAGGAGGAGAGAAGGGAAGACAGAGACCTGACGAAGATGAGGCATGAAGCCGTAGTGTTAGTCGGTGAGGGTGAAGAGGAGGAAAAACAGGAGGTGCAGGAGGAACAGCAACAGTTGGATGAGGCGAAGTGTAGGTGGGATGAAGAGGAGGATGAAAGTGAAGAGGGAGAGGAAGGGTTGGATGAAGATGGCGAGGAAGGGGCACAGGAGGTGGAGGTAGAGGAGGAGGTTCAAGTCATAGTCATGCAGCAGAGTCCAGAGAGACAGGAGGAGGAGCAAGTGAGGAGAGGAGGAGGAGAGATAGAAGAGGAAGAGAGAGGATGTGGAGAAAAGTACATAGATGAACACTCTTATTCTGAAAAGAAAACACACCGCGAGGACTTTTATTCTGAAAACAAAACACACAAGAACTCTTATGCTGAAAAGAAAACAAACAACGAGAACTCTTATTCTGAAAACAAAAGACACACTATGGACTTTTATTATGAAAGTACACTAGAAACACATCCCAAGTACTCTTATTCTGAAAAGAACACGCACGAGGACTCTTATTCTGAAAACAAAACACACAAGGACTCTTGTTCTGAAAACAAAACACATCAGACACAACCCAAGGAGTCTTATTGTGAAAACAAACGACAAACACAACCTGAGGGCTCTTATTGTGAAAACAAACGACAAACACAACCTGAGGGCTCTTATTGTGAAAACACGATACAAAACCATCCTGAGGACTCTTATTATGAAAATACAATACAAACACATCCTGAGGACTCTTATTGTGAAAATACGATACAAACGCATCCTGAGGACTCTTATTGTGAAAATACGATACAAACACATCCTGAGGACTCTTATTGTGAAAAGAATCTACAAACATACCGTGTTGACTCTTATTATGAAAACACAATACAAACGCACTCCGAGGACTCTTATTGTGAAAATACGATACAAACACATCCTGAGGACTCTTATTGTGAAAACACGATACAAACGCATCCTGAGGACTCTTATTGTGAAAATACGATACAAACACATCCTGAGGACTCTTATTGTGAAAAGAATCTACAAACACACCGTGTTGACTCTTATTGTGAAAACACAATACAAACGCACTCCGAGGACTCTTATTGTGAAAACACAATACAAACGCACTCTGAGGACTCTTATTGTGAAAACACAATACAAACGCACTCCGAGGACTCTTATTGTGAAAACACAATACAAACGCACCCTGAGGACTCTTATTGTGAAAACACAATACAAACGCACTCCGAGGACTCTTATTGTGAAAACACAATACAAACGCACCCTGAGGACTCTTATTGTGAAAACACAATACAAACACACCCCGAGGACTCTTATTGTGAAAACACAATACAAACACCCCCTGAGGACTCTTATTGTGAAAATAACCTACAAACACACCCTGAGGAGTCTTATTGTGAAATGAGAACACCTCTGAGACACCTGCAGGAGTCCAGACCTCCTCGGAGCGTCTCCTCCCTCAGGTCTGATCCCGAGGAGTCGGAGGGTGGACAGGAAGAGAAGGAGGAAGACGAAGAGGAGGAGGAGGAGGTTGGTGGAGGAGGAGCTGCAGAGCGACAGACTGAAGGTACACAAAAGTTTCTCCTCATCAGACCTTTTTCCTCTTTTCATCCCACAAACCATCGACTCTCTCTGTTCTCCTTTGTTACCTCCTCCTCCTCTGATTGGCTGAATTCCTCCTCCTCTTCCTCCTCTTCCTCCTCCCCATCTGCCCCCCCTCAGTACTCACCCTGACTCCGCCTCCTGTTCTAACCCCTCCCCTGGTGGTTGGTCAGTGTTGATAACCAGCTGTTGAACAGCTGATCTGATGTGTAAAGGCTCATTCTGCTTCCTTCCCATCACTGCGTTCTCTGTGTCTGCAGGTCCAACAGAACCAGAACCACCAGCAGCTGTCCCCGCAGTCCCAGTCCAGCTGTCCCGGTCGTCCCAGTCCAGGTTCTACCGCCTGCTGCTGAGGTCCGGAGCCGTGTGTCTGCCCGGTGAGAGAATATCATGTGTGAACCAGGGGTCACGTGAAGTCCTCCACAGGAGGTCCAGCTGCTGGTTACAGATGTTGAGCAGCTGCACTTCAAAACTGGGACCGGTTCTGTGACCCATGTGAAAACGAGTCTTTCTTTACATACCATCTCAGCCTAACATATATGTAGATAACATGTTATCATCACATGTTGGGACCGAGCAGGTGGAGGCAATGTGTGTTTTAAACGTGTCCAACGGTGTGTGTCTCTCTGCAGGGACCAGGGACAGAAGTGGACGAGCTCTGCTGACCGTCTGCACCTCCGGCACCGTGTGGTCCAACCTGGACTGTGACGGCGCCGCGCTGCACCGCCTCATGCTCTACTACGCCTCCACCCTCAGGTATGGTAGGAGGCTCCGCCCTCCTCACAGCTCCCGCTCAGGTGACTGTGGACTTGTTCTCCCTCTGACATCACTTCCTCTGTGGAACAGGAAGGAGGTGCGAGCATTGGGGCTGACAGTGCTGGTGGATGCCCGCAGAGACAGCCCCGCCCTCCCGCTGTGCTCCGCCCTCCGGTGGCTGCAGGTGAGTCCGACTGAATTTATGAAAAACATAAACTCAACTGAATAAATAATAAAGCTGCAGCTCATCCAATCAGCTGACTGATCCATGAATAGAGGGAGGAGCTGTGATTGGTCAGCGACCAGCAGAGGGCGTCGATACGACTTCCTGAGGACACGATCATATCTAATCAATATGTATTGATCACAGGTGTTTCTCTCTCTGCTCTCTCTCTGTGTGTGTGTGTGTGTGTGTGTGTGTGTGTGTGTGTGTGTGTGTGTGTGTGTGTGTGTGTGTGTGTGTGTGTGTGTGTGTGTAGGAGGACTCTCCACGCTCTGTCCACACTGTTTTAATTCTGGTCAATAAGGACTCTGGATCTCTGCGTGTGGACAAACCTGCAGCCACAAAGGTAACACCTGACACCTGCTGCCCCTGTTGACTGCTGTTCACAGTGCAGACACCAACATGTGTGTGTTTGTGTGTGTTTGTGTTTGTGTGCAGGTGGAGGTGCTCAGCTCTCTGAAGTCGGTTCAGAAACACGTGGAGCTCCAGCAACTTCCTGCAGAGTACGGAGGATCGTTCATCTTCAGTCAGAGCAGCTGGATCAGCTTCAGATCGGTCAGTACACACACACACACACACACACACACACACACACACACACACACACACACACACACTCCTGCTATTTCAATATGAAGACAGTTCCAGCGGTCGAACGTTTGTTTGTCCCTGAAATAAAAACGTGTGTGCAGATCTGTGATGTCACACAGGAAGTTCATGTCTGTTTGTCGTCTGTGGTCATCAGCGGGTGGAGCAGCTGACCAATCAGTGTGAAGACGTCATCCAGCTGCTGCAGAAAACCATCGACACCCTGCAGACCACACCCCTACCTGATGCTGCCCAGGTAACACACTACACACACACACACTGAACACACAACAATAGGAACGTTGGACGTAGTCCAGGACGGTGTCCCGGTGTCCACAGGACAAGATGGATCCTTTCTACTTCATTCAAACTGATCAGTGATCACTGCGAGAGCTGCAGCCAATCAGGGTGCAGCTGACAGGTTCTCAGGTGAACCTCTGTTCCGTCTCTCTGTTCCAGGACGCTCAGCTGCTGCTGTCCAGGTACAAGGCGCTGATGGGCAGCGTCCTCGAAGACAGACGATTGGTCCAGCTGCAGCAGGAGGGCGGGGCCTCCCTGTCGAGGCTCCGCAGGGAGGAGGGCGGCATGACGGAGGAGCAGCGGGCGGCGGTGGAGGCGGTGGCGTTTCTCTACGAGCAGGTGGACGAGCTGCTGCACCGCCTGGTGACTCTGTCCAACTCCAGGACCCAGAACCTGGACTTCATCGTGGACTTCAGGAGCCTGGAGACGGGCTTTAGCCAGGTCGGTGTGAGCACGCTCAGTACGCACACACACACCTGTGCAGGTGTCAGAGCCAACTCCACCCGACATCCAACTCAACTCAAGTTTTTGATTCAAAAACAAAAAGTCTAGAAGCAAAGCGAATTTGTTTGAAATGTAAATAATTGTATTATTTGTTTACATATTTTTACTTTCAAACTTGATCTTTGATTGAAGTGCCGAATCTTTTTCTCTCAAAACTGTTTTTTTTTATGCCAGACAGGTCAACTGAACTCTGTGTGTGTGTGTGTGTGTGTGTGTGTGTGTGTGTGTGTGTGTGTGTGTGTGTGTGTGTGTGTGTGTGTGTGTGTGTTCCCTCAGGTGAGCTCCTGGCTGGAGGAGGTCGGTGAGGTTCGTCTGAAGACTCTCGATGAACCGGAGGATTCTCTGGAGCTGCTGAACAGAAAACAGACGGACTTCAAGGAGTTCTACACAACTGCATATGTACGACACACACACACACACACACACACACACACACACACACACACACACACACACACACACACACACACACACACACACACACACACACACACACACACACACACACACACAGTCATAACTGTCCACTCCTGTCCGTCCTCAGGACCAGTGTAAGCGAGGTGAGGCCCTGCTGGCTCGTCTCCAGTCGTGGGACAACGTGTCCTCAGCTGACCTCCACGTCTACGAGGTCAAAGTTCAATCCTTCTGGGCGCAGCTGCAGGACTTCTCTCAGCGGGTCAACAGCACCGGGCAGAACATCGAGCGAGCTGTCCGACTGTTCTGCTTCCTGGACCAGGTACCCTCCCTGAGAACCCCTCTGGTGGTTCTGTTCTCCGTCTCTCAGTAGAACCGGGTTCTGATCCGAGAACAGAAAAGAACCTACTGAACCATGTTTCAGAAATCTCACTTTAGTTCAAGGAGGTCTGGAGCTGGTCCTCCTCCTCCTCCTCCTCATATCGTGTCCCTGCAGTGAAACTGACAGCTTGTATTGAGGCCAGGAGGAAAAGGAGAGGGGGGGGGCAGAAGTCTTTGTAAAGGACGAGGGGGACAGGGCCTTTGTCCTTATGACTGTACTGTAGCAGGGAGCTGTGTGTGTGTGTGTGTGTGTGTGTGTGTGTGTGTGTGTGTGTGTGTGTGTGTGTGTGTGTGTGTGTGTGTGTGTGTGTGTGTGTGTGTGTGAGCCCCCCTCCACTCTCACTTTGTCTTGTTGTGATTGGACGGCCTGCTATTGGTAAAAACATGAGCGTCTGTCAATCTGAGTTTTTTTCGGAGACAGGCCCTGGTGGCCCTCAGCGGTACTTCACTACTGTCACTTTAAGAGGCATCAGATCACAGACTGTTTCTAAAAGAGTTCGTAGTTTCAGGTCTGTAAAATGGTTCTGATCCAGAAGTGTCTTCAGCTGCAATACCAGCGAGTGCCACTAGAGGTCGGCTCCAAAAAGCCTCCGGCTCCATAGACTCCCATTCAACTTCTCTCATCAAATCCAAAGTGAATCAAATGTGTCCATCAGTTATCTCGGTGTTGTTAGCTAAAGT
>NW_027210790.1:435000-457500 GCF_029030835.1 Brachyistius frenatus | reverse complement strand
AGCGAGTTCAAACTTTTTTCTTCCTGGTTTATTGACACAATTCTTTACTTCTGATTGGACGAATCGTGACTCGTTAACGATCTTCACTTCAGCGTGTTGAACAACAAAAGATAAAAAAACAAAAACAGGAACACCTGCTGACTATTCCAGTGAATTTCACAATAAAAGTCTCTGATCTTTGTGTGATTCGTCTGCAGGCCTTTTCACACCAAGAGCTTCTTTATCTTTATTGTTAACGGAAAAACGGATCAATAACCTTCAACTCAAGAGTCACAAATATAAAACGTGTTTATTAAAAACAACATGTTTTCTTCATGACGATGTGAAAAGGCTTTTAATCTGAAAGTTACGTAAAAAAATAAACTCAAGAGGAAGACGCCGTCTTCGTGATCTTCCTCCTCTTCCTCACCGGATCGATACGTCTGATTATCTGTTGTGGCAGGCGGCCAATCAGAGCTCAGTAACACAAACCAGACAGGAAGCAACAGTTTTTGCATAGCGAGTTACAAAAGTGCTGAAAATCAAAACAACAAACACAATGAGTTTATAAACAAACAAACAATGAGATTCCGTGTCACACAACAAAAAATAAACACTGATCAGACTGTAAACAAAGATGGTGTTAGCAGTCATTAGCCACGCCCCCTCCATGTTTCTATTCCGTTAAGTCATCAATTGATTGTTGGATGCTATAAAAAGGACGAACGTGTTGATGATTGACAGCTGCTCTGAATAAAACCGTTTGTTTAATTAACCGTGTGGGCGGGGCAGGGGGCGGGGCCTCAATGCCACATCTCCACCCAGCAGCTTCTAACAGTCTGTTGCTGTGATGCGTCGGCCATCTTTGTTTACGGTCGGTGGTGACAGGAAGTGACGTAACACTTCTGCAGGAGGCTGTAAACAGAACACACTTTAACACGTGCAGCCGCTGAGCGCCGCCTCCGATTGGACGCTCGGCTGCGATCAATAATCTGAACTGGAGCTGCAGCGATCAATCGATCAGCTGATAACTTTTTTTTTTTCAGAGCAGTTATTAAATGTTTTGTTTTCAGCTTCTAAACTGAAACGAATCTTTCAATCAGCTGATCGATTGATCGGTAGTCAGCTGCACATGAAAACACTGAAGAGCAATTTCCTCTAAAAAGTTTCAAAATAAAAGCACGCTTGCTGTTAAACGGTTATATATATATATATTTTTTTAAAAAAAGGACTTTCTTCTTCGGTGGTGTTTTAATTAAAACTGATGTCATCGCTTCCTGTTTTTTTTTGTTTTTTTTACCACCGAAGAAAGTCTGATTTGTTTTTTCTTATTTTTGGATGCAACATTTCTAAACGTCGTTATATATTTATGATAGAAGTCTTTTTTTTTAAGGAACACAATCATTTCAGTGTTTAATCAAGTTTTTTTTTCTTTTTCTTTTTTTTTTTACAAGTGAATAATTCTTTTAAAGGTAAAATATAAAACTTTCATTTTTTTGAATTAAAATAAACTCTTAAGACATTTCAGTGATGCGTTCGCTGCCCAGCAGGGGGCGCGCTCGTTTCCTCCCTTGTCAATTATTCATTTAAGCGCTGATTGTTTCCTGTATAATCTTGTGTCCACAGGTTGGTCCTGCTGTCCTGCTGCAGGAGGGAGGGGGCGGGGCAAGGAGGAGGGGGAGGCGGCCTGAGCAGAGGCTCCGCCTACAGCACCGAGCACCTAAACAGGCTCTTCTTGGAGCGGGACTCTGTGATCTTGACCGGCCCTCCTCCACCGGGCGGGTTGGTGTCGTTCTGCAGACACACAGAAGGTCAAAGGTCACAGACATCATTTTACAACTTTAAGGTTTAACTGTCACATTTTATTGTTCTGTTGATTTTTAAATCTTAATTTTTTTTCTTTATTTTTAAGTTTTGAGTGACAGCTCCGAGGAAACTACAGAGAAGCTTCCATAACTGAAACGCCGCCCTCCTTGGCCTCAGCTCTGCGTTGTCATGGATACGAGGACGTCACTGCACACCTGGAAACGGGGTGACTCACCATCTTCCTGTTGAGCCGTGTCATGATGTCTCTAGCCAGAGTTAAGAACCCCTGCAGAGGGAAACATCCATCAATCAATCAGACCGTCCATCAATCAGACCGTCCATCAGTCAATCAGGACTCACCTCCTCCACGTTGATGCTGGACTTGGCGCTGGTCTCCAGGAACTTGATCCCGTAGTCGATGGCGAGCTGAAGAAGAGACGTTAAACACTTCCTGTTTACTGATGGACTGTTTATATTTTAGTAGAAGAAAAAGATGACAGCAATGATGTGACGGCAATCAATCAATCAATCAATCAATACAAACTGCTTTCGCATAGTCTGAGTGTATTACTGTGTTTCTGATTGATTCCAACGTGATCAATAACGTGATCAATAACGTATCAATAACGTGTCAATAACGTGGTCAATAACGTGATCAATAACGTATCAATAACGTGTCAATAACGTAATCAATAACGTATCAATAACCTTCTCTCCTCTCTCTTTGGAAACTTGTCTCTTGTCGTTCATGTCACACTTGTTTCCCAGAACCATCCGCTCCACATCAGAGGACGCATGCTGCACAAACAAACAAACAAACAAACAAATCAATAACACCAACGTCCAGATGTCATGTGATGTAAAGGGGCGTGGCCGACCTCCTCGATGTTGCGTATCCAGTTCCTGATGTTGTCGAAGGACTTCTCGTTGGTGATGTCGTACACCAGCATGATGCCCTGCGGCGGGAAACAGGAAGTGACATCAGCACAAAACGTGGCGTGTCGGTGCAGACTGACACACGAGCTGTCCAATAGCAGAAGGGACAGCAGGGAGGGGGCGTGTCTTACCATGGCTCCTCTGTAATAGGCCGTGGTAATGGTCCTGAACCGCTCCTGACCTGCCGTGTCCCTGCAGGGATACAGAACCGCTTCAGGACACTACCCACAATGCACCGGGGCTGACCGTGAAAACAGGAAGGGTAGTCGCTTAGGTGCCCGTGGACTACGACTCCCAGGGTGCATTTCACCGGCAAACAGACAGCTTCAGGCTGCTCCTTGTTAAAACCTGAAGTCTCTGAGGTCACGGCAGCAGCTGAGGCTCATGGGTAATGTAGTGTTTTCTGACTGAACTCACCAGATCTGAAGTTTGATCTTCTTCCCATCCAGCTCCACGGTTCGGATCTTAAAGTCGATTCCTGGAACCCAAACAGAAACACGGATCAGCGCCGAGCCTGCAGGGCGGTGCGTTCACTGTCCAGTTCACCGCCGGTCCGTAAGGCGGTGCGTTCACTGTCCAGTTCACCGCCGGTCCGTAAGGCGGTGCGTTCACTGTCCAGTTCACCGCCGGTCCGTAAGGCGGTGCGTTCACTGTCCAGTTCACCGCCGGTCTGTAAGGTGGTCACTGGCTGTAGTTAGCTCCACCCAGCTGGGAGCAGGGGGTGTTGAACCTGAGGGTGTGAGGTGCGTTTGTTTTCGCTGCTCTGTGTGTTAATCTGTCATCTGACAGTGGGTGGAGGGGAGGGGGAGGTGGAGGAGGTGCCCAGCTGAAGGGGAAGTTAGAGGTATTTATAACGAGCGCTCCTTCCTGCCAGCGAGCCTCACCCGACGCACTTCCTGTTCAGATCCCCGACCCGGACTGTAGAGGTCTGAGGCTCGGACCTCCACCTAAACCCCACCCTCCTCAGCTTAGACCCCACCCTCCTCAGCTTAGACCCCACCCTCCTCACTCTAACCCCACCTGACCTGGACCTCACCAGGTCAGTAAAGTTCTGTCGTTCTCCTCCTGAGAACTGAGCTGGTCGTCATGGAGACAGATGTTGTGGTTCAGACACTCAGAGGTCAGCTGACTCCCACCACACCGTCCAACAGTGCGTCCTCTGTCCTCTGTCCCAGCGCTGCAGCATTGGATTGTGGGAACTCGTGTAACATTCGTGCAGCAGAGACCGGAGCCTCCGCGATGCATTCAGGTGCCGTCGTAAAACCCTGCTGTGCCTGTTAAAGCACGTTTACAGTGTGAATCCTGATTGGCTGAGCACATCCCAACAACAAACAACAACAGCTGGTTTTAATCTGGACCATCAGAGACAGGAAGTCCACCAGAACCAGAACCTGAACCTGAACAAGAACCTGAACCTGAATAAGAACCCGAACCAGAATCAGAACCTGAACAAGAACCCGAACCAGAACTAGAACTCGAACCTGAACCTGAACAAGAACCTGAATAAGAACCCGAACCAGAACCAGAACCTGAACAAGAACCTGAACCTGAACAAGAACCTGAACCTGAATAAGAACCCGAACCAGAATCAGAACCTGAACAAGAACCTGAACCAGAATCAGAACCTGAAGAACCTGAACCAGAACTAGAACCTGAACCAGAACCTGAACCTGAACCAGAACCAGCAGATGAGTCCGCTGCTTCTATTATTTGATTTGATTGTACTGAACAAGTAACGTTTTATTGTATTTATTTAGCAGACGAGGACCTAAACTCCCACCAGAGGGCGCTGTCCGTCTCTATGACGACAACAACAAAACAAACTTATACTTCAACAATGACACGTCACAACTCGTGAACTCTGACCTTTCGGGCCATTCAGAGGTCGTTGCCACCACCAGAGGGCGCCGGTTGTTGTTATTATTGTTGTTGTGATTATTACTGCTGTTATTGTTATTATTATCGATGTTGTTTGTTGTTATGATTGATAATCAATCAGCTGATCGATTCGTCCCTTCAGAACGTGTCTCACTGGGGTCAAAGGTCACCTGACACCCACCCATACCGGAACACTTTCGCTTTCAGCAGCCATTAGCTTGTAGCCCGAGGGGGGGGGGCTAAAGGCCCGCGGGGGCTGCCGGTCCACCGGTGGGATCCGGTCCACCGGGGAGGAGCCGGTCCACCGGAAGCAGCAGCGGACTCACCGATGGTGGAGATGAAGGTGGTGTTGAAGGCGTCCTCGCTGAACCGGAACAGCAGGCAGGTCTTCCCGACGCCGCTGTCACCGATCAGCAGCAGCTTGAACAGGTAGTCGTACGTCTTCGCCATGACGCCGCCGTCCGTCCCGGTGTCCGGTCAACCTCCGCTGGGCTCCTGGGAGCTCTGCTGCTGGACCGGGTTCTGGACGGGTTCTGGACGGGTTCTGGACCGGGTTCTGCCGAGGCGGGAGCGACGAAGAAACAGGAAACGGCTTCAAGCTACCCGGAATGCACCGCGCCCACATCCGGGGCGGGCCTTTCAGAATAAAACACTCCTCTTTTTCTTCCACTCACGAACTTGCCGAGTTTCTTTATTTATAACATGTGATGATAAACAGCTGAAGAACACGAGAAGAACATAAAACTACAAATAAAATAATAAAATCTTTCTCAGCAAGCTAAAAAGATTTAATCGTAGATTCATATTTGATGAATGTCTGATGAAGAGCTGCATTTGAATTCACTGATTTGAATAATGTCACAGAAAAGTCCGTTTTACCAAAATATGTTCAACAAAACATGTTTAACGAAATGAGAATATTATGATGAGTTGTTTTTATAAACTGGGTTGTTGTTTGACAATTAATTATGAATAAACTGCTTTTGATTAATACTTACTTCAGCTGTGTAATTATAGTTTTCACGTGAAATTATTTGGATATTTTCTGTGAATATTAAAATTGAAAATCTTTTCATTATTTGAATCGTCAGCGCAATAATCTTGTGTGAATATTTGTGTTATTGTTTTGTGTCTTATTTCGATATGAGGCTGAAAAGTTGCAGCAGCTCCTGCAGTTTCATGGTTTTATGAAACTGATTTTGTTTGTGTTTGTGATTTTTTGTTGCCGTTTTCTCTGGTTTTCCTCGTTCATCACAGGATCAATGAAATCAGTTATCAGTAGAATAAACAGTATGTTTAGGAGATCAAATACTGGATAATTCAGATATATATGGAGGAGATAATAATTAAACATCTGAGAAAACAAACATCCACAGAAGACTTCCTCTCTCAACTCTGTGATGGAAAAAAACACTAACTTTTATTTCATATTTAGTATGTCATCCTGTACTATATATAGCACGTCATCTAAAATATGATATAAAAGTCAAACTATAGCGTGTCGTCTAAAATGTCAAACCAACAACAGTAATTCCAAAATAAATAATTTAAATCAAATTTAAATTGATGAGAAAAAAAATCAAACATTATCAAATAATTAAAATGAAACGCTGCAAACATTCACGAATCTTCACAACTGCACTAATGACTTAAATTTCATTTTTATTTCAAATGTTTATGAAAAGTATTCAATGTAATAAAACCAAAAAGTTTTCAGATTCAATAAAACCCAGAAACTCAAATATGTACGATGTAAGAATGCAAAAATAATGACGGATGGAGAAAAAGATCTGCAGACACTGTTTTCTTTTGATAGTATTAAATGTTTGTTTCTCCATCATGTAAACTGATGAAGTCAAATTAAATATTTTTAAATTACTCACCCATGTTGATTGACAGCTCGGCCCTTCAAGTAAAAGCAAAGAAAATAGATGGAACATATCCAAAAATAAATAAACAAATGAAATGAAAACGCTTTCTTTAACATTTTGTTATTTCTCCATATTTTTGTAATTCATTTATTGTTATATTTATTTCTCTTTATATTTCAACACTTTTTTTTTTTTTACAGTTTTATCTGCGAATGTCCGTCTAATGGCCGTTTAACAAATTACAACCAAGCCACAGATGAGTCTCTGAATGAAGGGACACAGAAGGAGTCACATGATTGTATTTCTCCAGCTGGATGAAAACATCTGGATCCAGCTGTGTTTCCTGTCTCAGAAGCTCTGATCTGAGAGTTTGGTGCTTCATGCCGAGCGACTTTGTGTATTTACTGGATTCAAAGTTAAATCAGCATCAGGCTCTAATCATTAAAACTCGTCCCTGTTCGAAGAGCACGTCGCCACGGTTACCGCCGTCCCACCGAGGAACTCTGAGGATGTATTTCACGACTCCAGCTGTGTTTGGAGCTCGTCGTCCGACCTCCACCCTGCTTCACCGCTGCCGTCAGCACATCTGGAAACAGCTGTCTGCTGTGAGAAGGCTCTTTACAAACATCAGCACTTTTTCTTCATTTATTATTTATTCTCATGTTTAACATAAAAAAAAATAAAAAAACATTCTCGATGTGACGTCGTCTCAGTCAGAACAGGAAAACACATCCTGATTTTTAGGAAGCTGCAGAGCAGCCAGCCTTTTTAGAGTCACGGCGTCACGTGTTGCCGTGGCAACTATCTGTCACAGTCGGACGATGCGACATCATCAATGACAGACGACCAGGCGATCGATAACGGCGACATCGACACATTTTGTCTTCGTTCAACCGACTCGACTGTCGAGAAACACGACGAGCTCCTGACCGAAGATCTGAACACGAAGCTACGACGTTCAGAACCGCGGTTCTCCGAGCTCGAAGTTCTGACTAAATACGGTTTAATTTGTTCTGTTTTTAACATCATTAAATAGGAAGTAACAGTGCATTAATATCTGTTGGGGGGGGGGGTGATCTCTGTAGCCCCGCCCTCAGGACAAACACTGCTCAAGGTTTCCGATAATCGACCGATCATCAGGATGTTTGTTCACATTGTTGGCTGCGGCCTGCAGGGGGCGCCGTAACTCCTCACCTCACCAGTTTCCAGAGCAGGACAGGTAGGGGTCAGAGGTCATGTGACATCATCAGATCATATCAGAGGCAGAAAAAACATTCCAGGAGCATCTTGTGATGCCATCTTTTTTTCTTCGGGCCCACCTCCTGTAGGGTTCCTCGCAGATCTTATGGTGCGTTCATGAACAACAAGAACGTGGGAAAGTTCCGACCTCCGAGTGGAAGAATCCTCGTGAGTCGAACTGGGGAGGCGGGGCGTCGTGACGATGACGAGGTCGTCGGTTACGTCTCTGAGCAGGAACCAGGAAGTGGAACGTTCCAAAAAACGGGAAACCTTTCAGGTTGAACGGCGTCGTTTAGGGATCTATCGCCTCTTTCAGGGATTAAACAATAAAAATCTTCAGCCTGACATGTTTTTTTCATGCCGAGTCGGGATGCTGCCTTCAAACGGGTCGTGTTCACGAGAAGGATTTAAAATAAACAGCGCCCTCTTGTGGCGGTCATGACTTCAGGTCAGGTGGAAGTTAGTTTATAATTGGATGTAAATCCAAAAATGAAGAGCAGTCAAACACTCTCCGAACTCTCCGAACTTTCTGACCGCTCCACAGATTTTGTCTTTTTAGTTGTACGATTAGTTTTTCTTTTGTAGTTGAAGAAGACGTTTGAGGAAAACGTTGACGTCTCCGGTTCCGTTTGAAGGCAGCATCAGAGGAGCGCGTCCACACCGTCCACTTGAGTTCTGTTTTGTTTGTTTCAATACGGTTACCATGGTTAAAGCTGTCTCCGTCCTTGAGTGTGGTTACCATGGTTGCAGGCGTTGCTGTGTTGTGTGGCAGGTTCATGTTAAAGGCTCAGCGTCGCTTCTGGTCCGCCGTGACAACAGACCGACTCAGCTAGCGTTAGCATTAGCATCACATCTTGTTTCCTAAGCAACAGACGCAGAACGTTAACGTAGGATGCAGAACATTAGCGACAGATGCAGAACGTTAGCGTAAGTCACAGTACGTTCCTGAACGTGAGGAGCTTCGTATTAACGGGAGAACTTCGGGTCAAACAGAGAAAGTTTTACTACTTTTTCCACCGAGGCTGCAGAAGAACACTTTATATTAGTTTCTGTTTGCTTTGTATTTCGTCACAGTTCCCGTCTTGAAACGTTTGTTTTGTTGTAGTTTTGTCTTTGTTGCGTAAAACAGGTCGTCGTCGAATATGTTTTTTTTTAACATTTGTCATTTCATTTAAAACATTTTTTTTTTTTTTTTTTGCTGAGCTGTCAGAGAGGCGGAGCCAGCCGGACAGTGTGTACACGCCTCAGTCGTGAAAGGCCTCTCTAGAGTCCAATCGAAGGACATCTTTAATCCCTGCTCCTCGTCTGTCAGGCGTCGCCCCGAGACGTCACATGTCCTCGTACAGCAGCACGCCGTTGAAGACGGTGAGCGGCTCCACAGAGTGCGCCAGTTTTCCCGTCACCAGGTCGATGCACACCGTGTCGCGGGTCTGCAGCGGCAGGATGATGCTGAAGACGGCCAGAGAGCCCGGCGTGATTTTGGCCTCGGCCACCGGGTTGTTCTCCAGGCCTTCGGGCTGGTAGCCTCCGGAGTCCACCCGGGCCATGCCGTAGTTGGACTTCGACAGGACCGCCTCGATCTTCTCGTTCCTGTGACCCGTCAGAACGGCGCTGAAGTAGTAATGTCCGTCTACGGGGGCGGTGAAGATACCTGAAGGGAACACAACCGCAGTGTGAAAAGCTCAGATCAAACTCAGCTGGAGGGTCCGTCGGTACGATGAGTTCCTGAATGCAGCACCAGGAGGAAGCAAAAACACTCACGAGTAATGCTGCATTCAAATGTTGGAACTCAAAATTTTCTAGAAAAAGAGTTCACGAGTTGTGACGTGTTTGTTTCCAGAAAGGTCAGAGGTCACAGAGGTTCACATCTGTTTGGATGTTCAGCTGATATCTTGTAGTTTCAGTCACGTAGAGTTTGTCTTCGTAACTTAGATAATATTCTATGTCTGAGGAACATGTTGATCTTCTTTTCCCTCTGACTCTTAGTATTTCCTGTTAGCTTTATAAACTGTTAGCCTCTGTAGCTTCTAGACGCCCTCCATGTTGTTTTTTACAACTTAACCACTTGAACACCAAACACACGGTGCTCACGACTTCCCGTATCGTAACCACGAGCTCGCCAGTTCCATTTGAACGCAGCATTTGTATTCCGAGTGTTGTCTCTTGATCAACATCATCACTGAGTTCAACACGTTAACGTGACCGCCGGTAACGTGAACATTTGTGATGTCACCATGGAAACCTGAAGCTGGAGCAGAGTTTGGCGCTCACCTGTTCTCGGGTCGTAGAAGTCTCCTTTATTGACGAGGATCTTGTCAAAGACGATGGTTCCCGCCCGGTCCACCGGGACAGTGAGGGCGGCGGAGAAGGACAATCTGGGGACGTGAGCGTCGACACCCGGAAGACCTGAACAGACACAAAGAACGAGACGGTGAAGCAGCAACGAACAGGTGAACGAATCGAACACGCCTCGGCTGTTTCTCAGAAGAAGGACGTACCTGTCTCACCTTTGGGACCTGAAAGAAAAACAAGAGCAGCTGTTAGAGAAGCAGAAGAAGCAGGCAGCAGTCTGTAACAGAGGAAGCCTCCAATGAAACTCAAGAGTTCCTCCAGACTTTTCACAGAATTTAATTGAGCTTTTATTGTGGAAAATGCAAAGTGCTGCTTTTGACACAACTCATCCCAAAGATTTGATTACAAACTCTGGAACGAGTCATTGGGATCAAAGGAACTAATCAGATCTATCACAGATTTCAGTTTGTTCTTCCAGGTGTTTCTGGAGTTCCTCAGGGTTCTGTACTCGGACCGATATCACCAGGAAACTTCCATCATTATGCAGATGACACTAAGTTCTATCTTTTATATGAAACCAGATGAAATAAATCAGTTAGTGTCTAAAATACAGAACACATTTTTGGTTCTTCCTCTTTAACATTACGGCGGTGTGTATAATGTAATAAAACATTTATCCTACCGGGAAAACCGCGGGTGCCACTTTCTCCTGGTCGTCCAGGAGCTCCAGGGGGCCCCCGGGAGCCCGCGGTGCCCCTCTCTCCTGGTGGTCCCGGGGGTCCGGGCACACCTGTGCGATACAATCAACCAACAGACATTTAGTCGTCCTCACCTGTGGAAACTTTCACGTCTAATGATGCATCTGAGTGACGCCCCGAACAGAAGACAAAAAAAGTCCAGGGATTCTACCCATCATCCCCTCTGGCTGGTGATATCATTAGCCGTGTTAGCACGTTAGCAGCTAGCTGAGCTAAAATGTTTCCAATTTTTCTAACTCATCAGAACAAAACACCAAAAACAGAAATTAGGACGTTAGCCGAGGTTACACGATGTTGTGGTTATTACTGTTATCGTCATTAATAGACACGATCCGAACACAGGTCAAAGGTTAAACATCTCACTGGATTTTAGACGAGGTTTTGGGGCCTGTCAATCAAACAGACACGCCCCCAAAAACAGGTCTTCTTGAATCTTCTTTTCTAATGAATGAGGGATTATTTTCAGATGGACCTCCAGAAAACTAATAAGAAGGAGTGACTTTAGCTAACAACACCGAGATAACTGATGGACACATTTTATTCACTTTGGATTTGATGAGAGAAGTTGAATGGGAGTCTATGGAGCCGGAGGCTTTTTGGAGCCGACCTCTAGTGGCACTCGCTGGTATTGCAGCTGAAGACACTTCTGATCAGAACCATTTTACAGACCTGAAGCTACAAACTCTTTTAGAAACAGTCTGTGGGTGCAGGCAAGTTTTTGGTATATGTGGGCGGGGCCTACTGTCCAAATATGGTCACTTCGGGTTTAAATTTGACAGACTTGGAGCTGTGGTTTTTTTTAATAATTTTTTTTTTTTTTTAATCTGTTTCCCTCTTCGGCTCTGCAGTTAGTGAGTTAATTAAAAGAGACACGAGTTCAAACCTCTGCTGAGCAGCACCGGGCCTAAAAAACAGAACAACGCAGCATCAGCACACTTTCTGAGAGCTGCAGGTCACGAAGCGCAGAATCACCGTTCAGTAAATACGAGCAGCACCCGGTTCGTCCTGCAGGGGGCAGAAACGGACTGAAACACGTCAGTCTCCGCTTCCTGTTTGTCCCTCTGCGGTACGAACGTGTTCCTGCAGAGAGAAGAAACAGAAAGCGCTCACTCGTCAGGTCGTTCTTCGAGAAGCTCTGCAGGTCCTGGAGGACCTGGTTCAGACTCTGGTTCAGGTTCTTCATCCTGCTGTGGACGTCGTCCTGGTCCTTCTGGACGAAGTCCAGGAGTCCTCCGTGATGGATGACCGACGCATTCAGACCGGAGACACACGTCCACAGGCTGGACACGTGTTGGTTCAGTCCTGAGGACGGAGACATGAGAACAGAAGGAGACATTATAAGAACGGGACAGATCGGGACACGGGACAGACTGGGACACGGGACATACAGACATGATCTAGAGGACAAACGTCCCGTTAAAGTGAAGCGGACCTTCCTTGATCTTGTGGACGGACTCTGAGACGCCGTCCAGCCGGCCGCAGACTCCCTCCAGCTTGGACAGCCTCTTCTCCAGCCCGTCTCCGGACCTCTTGCAGTCACCCATCTCCACCACCAGGGTGTTCTCGAAGCGCCGGACATCTCGGTCCACACCGTCCAGGCGGTCCCGGCTGTCCTCGATGTGCTCCGTCACCTCCTGCTGGATCTTGTCCAGCTCCGAGATGATCTTGTCCTTGGTGTTTCCTGGGGACGGGGTGAGAGACGGGGTGAGAGACGAGGTGAGAGACGGGATGAGAGACGGAGCGGCGGCGGACGGCGGCGGCGGAGCGCGGCTCACCGAGGTCGGTGATGACGCTGCCGTGTTTCTGCACCGTGTGCTCGAGGCCTTTCAGCGTGTCGTTGATGGAGCTGAAGGTCAAGACGACCTCGGACAGTTCGCCCTGAAGAGTCTTCAGCTGGTTGTTGTTGACGGAGCCTCCGATCACACTGTGGCCGTCCAGAGGCTTCTCAGTGTCCAGCCGTGGTCCGTGTCCACCGGAACCAGCGGAACCAGCGGAACCAGTGGAACCAGCGGAACCAGCGGAACCAGTGGAACCACCACCTACTGAAGGTTTTAGTTTGCAAATTACTTTAATCATCTGTTCACCGGTTGCTCCATCACACAAGGAGGTCATGTAAACACATATTAAATAAAAACAATAGACCAAAGACAACATATACACCATGAACTGTGTTCACAGACGATGGTTTTCACAAGTGTTCCTGAGCCCATGCAGTGATTTCCACTCCAGAATAGTGTGTTTTTAATGCAGTGCTGCCTGAGGGCCCGAAGATCACCACCATCCAATAATAGTTTCCAGCCTTGTCCCTTGTGTTCAGAGATTTCTCCAGATTCTCTGAATCTTTTAATGATATTATGAACCGTAGACGATGAAATCCACTAATTCTTTGTAGTTTTACGTTGAGGAACATTATTCTTAGATTATTGCCAAGGTAACCTAATTAGTTGTCAGGTGTTTATTTTAGCGTTACAAACCTTTTCCAGTGTTTTGTTGCTCCTGTTCCAACTTTTTTTTAAACGTGTTGCTGCCATCAAATCCAAAATGAGCGGATATTTTTCATAAAACAATGAAATACAAAGTTTTAACATTTGATATGTTGTCTTTGGTCTATTTTCAATTAAAGTTTACATGATTTCTAAATCCTAACATTTTACACGTCACAACTTTGAAGAAACAGGGTTGTAGAACAGAAGGAAGGACGGGTTAGCAGCCCTTACCAAGGGGGGGCGGGGTTTAAGTGAAACTTCATCTGATTGGTAGATCTGACCTGTGGGCGTGTCCGGACCGGCTTTACATTGGACGGTGCACCTCCTGACGTCGTCTCGCAGCAGACGAAGGTCGTCCTGCAGGTGCGAGCAGGTCTGGGAGCAGCCGTCTCCGTCCAGTCCTCCGCCCGCGTCCAGTCTGATCTGGATCCTGTTGATCTGGTCCTGCATGTGCCCCAGTGCATCCTGGGAGTGGTTCTTCAGCCTCCGCAGCTCGTCCTCCAGCTTCCTGCACAGCTCGCAGTCGTGGCCCAGCGTCTCCACCTCCGTCACGATGCGGTTGAAGTGCTCGCCGTGGTCGCCCGTCAGAGCCTTGATCTTACGGACGTCGTGGCTCAGATCCACGACCTGGACGACGGTTCCCACGGTAACGTTATTCACGCATAAATGTTTTATTTGCATTAAGTGAGACAGGAAGTTTTAAATTTGAACTCACCTTGTCGTACAGAGAGTCTCCGGACACCGACAGGTCTTTGAGCCGAGTGTTGAAATGTCGGATCTGATCCTCGTTGTCAACGACTCTCCACTCCAGAGACTTCTCCGTCCGGTTCTCTCGTTTTCCTCCCGTCCACAGCAGTACTCCTCCTCCTTCTCCTCCTCCTCCTCCTCCTTCTCCTCCCACCCCTCCCAACCTTCCTCCTCCTCCTCCCACTGTTCCCCGACTTCCTCCTCCATCTCCTCTGCCAACTCCTCCTTCTCCTCCTCCCTCTCCACCTGTTCCCCCCCTTCCTCCTCCCTCTCCTCCTCCCTCTCCACCTGTTCCCCCCCTTCCTCCTCCTTCTCCTCCCTCTCCTCCTGTTCTCCACCTTCCTCCTCCATTTCCTCTGCCAACTCCTCCTTCTCCTCCTCCCTCTCCACCTGTTCCCCCCCTTCCTCTTCCTTCTCCTCCGTCTCCTCCTGTTCCCCACCTTCCTCCACCTCCTCCGTCTCCTCCTCCTCCTGTTCCCCTTCCTTCTCCTCCTCCCTCAGATCCCTCACAGTGACACTCCTCCAGCCTCCTGGTGATGATGGAGGTTTTGTTGTCCAGGTCTGAGAGCCTCCTGCCGTGATCTCCCTTCACCTGCTGCACCTCCATCTCCACGTCGGTGATCCTGAAGGCCTGGTCCTCGATGCGGTCCAGGAGCGCCGTCCTGAGGTCGCCCAGTTCTCGGTCGATGTGGTCCTTCAGGTCGTCCGGACCTCCTCCTTCACCTCCTCCTCCTCTGGACCCGCCGTCGCCGCCGGTTCCGCTCAGCTCCTTCTCCAGGCGGTTCCGCAAAACATCGAAGTTCTCCGAGGACGAGCTGATCTTGCGCTCGGCGTCGGTGACGCGGTCCTGGAGGTCCGTGACGGAGTCGCAGCAGCTCTGCGACCGCAGCACCTCCCGCCGCAGCGCGTCCACCGCCTGCCGGTTCTGGAGGTCCAACGCGCTCAGCTGCTTCTCCAGAGCTCGGATCCTCTCCTGGTCCTCCTGCTGCTGCCGGCGCAGATCCTCCACGCCGGCCTGCAGACACACGGCCGGGAGTTCAACACGGAAGTCGGGACGGAAACGACAGATTTTGATGAGTGACTGATACCTGACAGGAGGAGCAGGACAGCGACACTCTCCTCTCCAGCTCCCTCAGGATCTCCTCCTTCAGCGAGGTCAGTCCTCCTCCGGTCGCGCCTCCTTCCAGGTCATTTCCTTTCCCGTTCACCAGGTGGTTGTTGATGCTGACCAGCGTTTTATCGTGAGCCTGTCGGAGGAGAAACACGTCAACATTCATACGATTATGATCCGGTTCTGTTCCGGTTCTGATCCGGTTCTGTTCCGGTTCTGATCCGGTTCTGATCTGGACTGACTCACCTGTGTGCGGTTGTCCAGTTGGTCCAGTTTGGTCTGGATGCTGTGGATCGTCTCTTTGATCTCTGGCTGAGCAGCGTCGGCAGGGTTTCTTCCTCCTCCTCCTCCTCCTCCTCCTCCTCCTGCTCCTCCGCTTAAGCCCGGTTTGCCGCCCTCCTGCTGGAAGCGCTCGTTCATGGTGGACTGGAGGTCCTGCAGGTTCTTTGTCAGACTCTGGATCTTCTCCTCCAGCTGCCTCATCTTCTCAGTGTCCACTCCTCCTGGAGGGGACAGAAAGAGGCGGGGCTTAACACCTGAGACAGGAAGTTACATCATCTGATGAATGACTGTAACTGAGGGTCCACTCACCGCTGTGTCCTCCAGTCTGTCCGGATCCAGAACTGCCGCCACCATAACCTCCTCCTCCCCCTCCCTGTCCGGGCTGAGGTCTAGAGGAGGAGATCTGGGTTCCAGCTCCACCAACCGGACCGACGTTGCAGTCCGCTCCGCTGTAACCGTGGCAACACTTCCACTCCATCTCCGTCACCATCTTGTAGGCGACTTTGTAGCGCGGCCGCATGTAGGTCCGGTACCTGCAGGGGACCCAACAGAACCGGGATCAGAACTGGGATCAGAACCGGGATCAGAACCGGGTGTGTTGTGTATATGTGTGTTTGTCGTGTGTATGTTGTGTTGTTGTGTGTTTGTTGTGTGTTTGTTGTGTACTCACACTACCACCCGGCTGCACTGCCCGCTCCCCCAGCTGCAGGGATGATAATCGGGCTTCACGTATGTTTCGACTCCGTCCTCGACCACGCAGCTCACCGTCTTCGTGACCACGAACGCACACCAGTTCCTGTGAGACACACAAACACAAACACAACAACAACACAGGCATACTTTTAAAGTGCTGCTACACACACACACACACACACACACACACACACACACACACACACACACACACACACACACACACACACACACACACACACACACACACACACACACACACACGGAACAGCGCAGAGACGTGAGAACAACACGCGTGTGGTGTGTTTATGCAACACTGAAGGCTTTTATTTTGACATCTGTACAAGCAACTTTTGTTGTGAAACTCCTGGACAGAATCAACCAATCAGATCGCTCGATGCACAGAAGAGGGGGCGTGGCACGAGGAGGTGTCACTGTTACTTTCTTCAAGTTAAACCTGCACTTGGCAGCCTCTCCTGGTTTTCTACTTCCTGTTGGTCAGCTACAGCTTTAACACCAGACATCTGCTCGGGGTCGCCCGAGGTTGCACTGAGCGCGTGCAGATGTTTCCGAGCGGCGCTGCTGCGGCACACTGCCAGACGATTTTCAAACAAACAGTGTCTTTAAACCTGCACGTTGAAGGGACATTTCCTTTTTTCCTGCACAGCTGATTTCTTTCTGTTGAAAGACTTTTATTTTAAAATTTCAGTGTTTTTCACACATTTATTTTGAAGGCCGAGGTCGACTGAATTCTTGAAACACGTGAAGCTCAAACTGACATGTTTTTGGGCACAAACTGAACGTACGAGTGTGACCCTGAAACACCTGCAGAGTACGGAGAGAAATTAGGGTCAAAATAGTCACATATTATATGAAATGATCCACAAATAAAACAATAACGTGTGTACGACGATTTGTGTGTAATGTTTGTGTTCAAACGTTCGGTTCTTGACATTGTTTGGTGTTTAAATGTGCGTCCTTTCAGGGAACTCGTGTGTAATTCAAAAGAGTGAAATATGGTTTCAATAATCTGCTGCGTGTTCTTCTATAACAAATATTATACAACAAGTAGCTCCGCCCCCAGAGATCTGATTGGTCAACTCATCATGACATCACACCCTGCTCATCACTAGAAATATCTCGTATCTTTGTTCTTCAGATATCTTAGTTCTTCAGATATCTTAGTTCTTCAGATATCTTTGTTCATCAGATATCAGACATCTTTGTTCATCAGATATCTTTGTTCATCAGATATCTTTGTTCATCAGATATCTTCGTTCTTCAGATATCTTCGTTCATCAGATATCTTTGTTCATCAGATATCTTAGTTCTTCAGATATCTTTGTTCATCAGATATCTTTGTTCATCAGATATCTTAGTTCTTCAGATATCTTTTCCCATCATATATCTTTGTTCATCAGATATCTTCGTTCTTCAGATATCTTTGTTCATCAGATATCTTTGTTCATCAGATATCTTTGTTCACCAGATATCTTTGTTCTTCAGATATCTTTGTTCACCAGATATCTTTGTTCATCAGATATCTTTGTTCATCAGATATCTTCGTTCTTCAGATATCTTCGTTCATCAGATATCTTTGTTCATCAGATATCTTTGTTCATCAGATATCTTAGTTCTTCAGATATCTTCGTTCTTCAGATATCTTCGTTCATCAGATATCTTCGTTCATCAGATATCTTCGTTCATCAGATATTTTAGTTCTTCAGATATCTTAGTTCGTCAGATATCTTTGTTCACCAGATATCTTTGTTCATCAGATATCTTCGTTCTTCAGATATCTTCGTTCTTCAGATATCTTTGTTCATCAGATATCTTTGTTCATCAGATATCTTAGTTCTTCAGATATCTTTTCCCATCATATATCTTTGTTCATCAGATATCTTTGTTCATCAGATATCTTCGTTCTTCAGATATCTTTGTTCATCAGATATCTTTTCCCATCATATATCTTTGTTCATCAGATATATTTGTTCATCAGATATCTTCGTTCTTCAGATATCTTCGTTCATCAGATATCTTTGTTCATCAGATATCTTTGTTCATCAGATATCTTTGTTCATCAGATATCTTCGTTCTTCAGATATCTTCGTTCATCAGATATCTTTGTTCATCAGATATCTTCGTTCTTCAGATATCTTTGTTCATCAGATATCTTTGTTCATCAGATATCTTTGTTCATCAGATATCTTTGTTCCAACCAGACTGAGCTGGCTGATCAGTTTAGTGTTTCTATGTTCTGTATTTATTCAGTTGGAGACTAGAAGTCCTCTCTGTTGCTAGGTGGTTGCTAAGGGTCGGACTACTTCCTGGAGTTGTAAATATTACATACGTTACATAAGAGGTGTCTGATTGTTTTCTGGTTGTTAGTCATACCTCGTGTTGCCATTGAAATGGAGATGGCACTAAAAACGTTAAAGAACAACCTTGAGTGTGACATTGTTTAAACAAGCGTTCAAATATGTCAAACATTTTGAATTTAATTTCAATCCGTAGAAAAAAACAACATCGACACATTTTCGCTGTCAAACTGATTTCTGTTAAAAACTTCCTGCAGCTTCGTTCATGAAACACGTTGACACATTCGTTGTGTGTGTGTGTGTGTGTGTGTGTGTGTGTGTGTGTGTGTGTGTGTGTGTGTGTGTGTGTGTGTGTGTGTGTGTGTGTGTGTGTGTGTGTGTGTGTGTGTGTGTGTGTGTGTGTGTGTGTGTCATTGTGGGTATAATCTCATGAAATGCTCCGCGCGTGGTGCTGAAGTCATCAGTTTGTGCTGGAGATGAATGTGTGTCTGTATCGGCCATGTTGGATCACACACCCTCTTTGTGTTAAAATCGAGTTGTGATGATTTCTTTTCTCTGGAATCCAGAACGAAGAGCAGAAACGAAGCAAGCGTCTCCACGTCTGCTGTTTCACCGAGGAGGTGATAAGACCAAGAACTCAAGATATAAAAAAATACAACAAAAGAGCTGCAAACACAACCCTGGTTCCATTTCTTTATAAATAAATATATGCTTCTTTTGAATTGGATGGCAGCAAAATACTGTAAAAGTTGTGTAACGCAAAAAAAAACAGGTGGTAGAAATCACTGCATGGGCTCAGGAACACTTGTGAAAACCATCGTCTGTGAACACAGTTCATCGCTGCGTCCACAAATGATGTTCAAACTCTCCAAAGAAGAAACCAGATAGAAACATGATCCAGAAACACCGCCGCCTTCTCTGGACCGAGATCATTGAAGATGGACTGAGGTGAAGTGGACAACTGTCCTGAGGTCTGATGGATCACAATCTGAGATTCTGTTTGGAAATCATGGACGCTGCATCCTCCAGGTTAAAGAGGAGAGGGACCATCCAGCTTGTTATCAGCTCAGTTCTAAAGCCAGCATCTGTGATGGTACAGGATGCATTAGTGCACATGGCATGGGTAGCTTGAACATCTGGAAGGAAGCATTAATGCTGAATGATATATTCAGGTTTTGGAGCAACATATGCTGCCATCCAGACAACGTCTCTTTCAGGGAAGGTCTTGTTTATTTCAGCAGAACAACGTCCAACCACATTCTGCACGTATTCCAACAGCATGGTTCTCTAGTAGAAGAGTCCGCTGATAAACTGGCCTCCTGCAGTCCAGACCTGTCAATCATTGAAAACATCTGGAGCATCAGGACATGAACAATACAACAAAGGAGACCCTGAACTGTTGAGCAGCTGAAATCCTCTATCAGGCAAGAATAGGACCACATTTCACTTTCTAAACTCCAGAAACTGGTCTCCTCAGTTCCCAAAGGTTTCCAGAGTGTTGTTAAAAGAAGAGTTGATGCAGCTCAGTGGTGAACATGATCCTGGAACAACTTTATAGAGACGTGCTGCTGCCATAAAAAAACAGTAAAATATCTCAGTTTCAACATGTGATTTGTTGTCTTTTTTCTCGTCGTGTGTCTCGTTGACTAGAATCTCTCCGTCCTGCTTGTTTCTAACAGTCGACTGTTTCTGAGCCAAAAACCAGCAGATGATGCAGAGTTGAAACAGTTTTTCCTCCACAGACAACGACGGATCCTCGTCTTCTTCAGGACGAAGAATGTAAAAGTGTTCACCCTCCACCCTCGATAAAAGCATGCTGTAATGTTCGAAACACGAGTGACATCAGACACACGAACACCAAATGATTGTTTCAGTCTCCCATGGTGCATTTCAGCCTCAAGCAGCCAATCAGGGTGCTTCACAGTAACAATCGAGATGAAGTCAAAACTCCACCGAGAAAACGGTCCCGAAAATTAAATTCAGAAACCACGACGACGTGTTTTCATCCGGTCTGAACTCCCGACACAAACCAGCCAAAGCTTCACCATCTGTGACCTTTGACCTCCAGTTGGCTGACAGCCAGGTCGGAGTTAAAGAGGAAACGCTGCGACTGACAGTCTGGATTCAACAAACCGGCCGAGCTTCTCTTTAAAGGAAAACGACACCCAATTTATAAACCAGGAGACAAACAGGTCTGTTTGAAAAAAGGGGGCGGAGTCTCCTCTCAGACCGCCAGCTTCTGATATTCAACATGTGTGAGTTAAAAGGTAGCTCCGTGTGAGCATCGGCCAATCAGAGAGCAGGATTCTATGGAGATGTACATTTGGTTTTTTTTGGCAGATTTTGAGACAAATTCAGAGTCGACAGCTCACTGGACCAGAGTCCATAGAGAAAAGTTAAGATTTACTGTCTGCAGGATACACACACACACACACACACACACACACACACACACACACACACACACACACACACACACACACACACACACACACACACACACACACACACACACACACACACACACTATATGGAGTGATGTCACTCTACAGGAAATGAGTAATTCGGGCGTTTGTTTCAGTTCGTTGCTGATGACATCACAGCTGCTGCTCGGCCAAAAGGAGGAGGCTGAGTGTGTGTGTGTGTGTGTGTGTGTGTGTGTGTGTGTGTGTGTGTGTGTGTGTGTGTGTGTGTGTGTGTGTGTGTGTGTGTGTGTGTGTGTGTGTGTGTGTGTGTGTGTGTGTGTGTGTGTGTGTGTGTGTCTACAGCTGAACTTTTGTCTGTTTCCACTTCCTTATTCTGAAGTTTTTTCCTTTAAACTGACTCATTTATTTCAGACAGCGTCACAGCAGCTGTTGTTGGTCGAATCATAAATAAATAATTATAATAATTTATAAATAATAAAAAAAAAAGTGTGAGGTCGAGCTCAGATCACTAAATGAAATGAACCTGAACAGACGGAGGAGGCCACGCCCATTTTTAATCAGAACAAATCACCATCCAGAAACATGTTTCCCTGTTTATCCAACAATCAGCTGATCCATCAATGATCAGGTTGGAATCTAAAGAACCAATAAATTCTCATCGATCTGTGAATTCAGTTTATTCACATTGAAAAGAGATTTATTTCTTTTAATTGTTTCATTTAATCTTGAACTCAAACACATTTTCTGTATGAGCGTCACAAACCGTTGATCATCTCCCTCCGTCTGTCCAGAATCATATCATATATGTAGAGAAGACTTGGAAGGAATTTGTCCAATAAATCTGATTCTGATAGAACACAAAGTCGTTGCCATGACAGCAGACGATGCTTCAAATCTGGATGTTGCTGCAGAGAAGCTCCAGATTTGTAAAAGGTGGATGTTTCACACGTTGAACCCGACACGCAGAAGATCAAACAATCAGCAGTTTAGATCAGAGTCACATTCAGGATGTGACCACATGTGGACGATGGACAGTCTGTCCTTCTGTCAATCAGTGATGGCATTAGTTCACGGGAATGGAATGTAGGTGAGGCCACAGTGACCTTTGACCTCCAAAATGTAATCAGTTCATCCGTTGAGTCCAAATGAACGTTTGTGACAAATTTGAAGAAATTTGATCAAAGCGTTCTTGAGATATCTCGTTCATGAGAGTGGGAGGACGTGATGTCATCAACCATTGGTGATGTCATCATCCAGCAGTGATGTCATCAACCATCAGTGATATCATCAACCATCAGTGATGTCATCGTTAGTTTGTGAACGTTATGAATCCTCCAGTTCAGATTCTGTCCGTTAGCATCTTGATTGTTCAGAGCTGTTTGGAGCAGGAAGTGACCATATTTGGACGAGCTGGGGGAGGAGCCAGAGGTGGATCTAACTGATCTGATCGGAAACCTGACGATACTACGTCCCGCCCACCGATAGCTGTAACCTGACTGCACCACAGGCCTGTCAATCAAACAGACACGCCCCCAAAAACAGGTCTTCTTGAATCTTCTTTTCTAATGAATGAGGGATTATTTTCAGATGGACCTCCAGAAAACTAAGAAGAAGGAGTGACTTTAGCTAACAACACCGAGATAACTGATGGACACATTTTATTCACTTTGGATTTGAT
>NW_027210790.1:375000-427500 GCF_029030835.1 Brachyistius frenatus | reverse complement strand
GATGCAAAATGTTTTTTCCTAATAAGAAAAACAAAGCGAGAGTTTGAAGCGGGACTGTGCCGTGGAAACACTCTTTATCTGATCTCATAAATCATGTGGCGACCCCCCCAGGCTCCGCCCCCCCTCCGGGAGGGGAGACGGACCACCCAGACTCCATCACTCACTCTAATCACTGTTTTCAGTTTTATGAGGCTGTTTTGTAAATGGAGTTTTGTATTAAAGTCACATTCCAGAGCGAGAGCCTCAGGTGAGGCTCGGGAACAGAGATCTGTATCGGCCGACAGGAAACACAAAATATTCTCGTTATGATTCAGCAGCCTCTCAAAAATGATGATGATGATGCTCAGAGTTTATCTCCTTCATACGTTCGATGGGTTTCTTTTTAAAGTGACGAGAAACACAAGTGTAAACATGTAAAAATCACCCAAACTGGAGATTGGAGGTTTTAAAGACGTTTTAAAGACTGAAACATGAAGACGTCTTTCTGTCCTCAACGTTTATTATTCAATGTGAAGTAGATTTAAAGATGAATTCAGTGAAAAGTAGATTCATACATGACGGTCGGGCTGTTAGCATCTCAGATTGTATCTCTAATCACAGCCAGGACAACAACCAAACAACAGCCGGGACAACAACCAAACAACAGCCGGGACAACAACCAAACAACAGCCAGGACACCAGCCTAACAACAGCCTAACAACAGCCAAACAACAGCCAAACAACAGCCTAACAACAGCCTAACAACAGCCTAACAACAGCCAAACAACAGCCTAACAACAGCCAAACAACAGCCTAACAACAGCCTAACAACAGCCTAACAACAGCCTAACAACAGCCTAACAACAGCCTAACAACAGCCTAACAACAGCCTAACAACAGCCTAACAACAGCCAAACAACAGCCTAACATCAGCCTAACAACAGCCCAACAACAGCCAAACAACAACCAAACAACAGCCGGGACAACAACCAAACAACAGCCTAACAACAGCCTAACAACAGCCTAACAACAGCCAAACAACAGCCAAACAACAGCCTAACAACAGCCAAACAACAGCCTAACAACAGTCTAACAACAGCCCAACAACAGCCAAACAACAACCAAACAACAGCCGGGACAACAACCAAACAACAGCCTAAAAACAACCAAACAACAGCCTAACAACAGCCAAACAACAACCAAACAACAGCCTAACAACAGCCAAACAACAGCCTAACAACAGCCTAACAACAGCCTAACAACAGCCTAACAACAGCCAAACAACAGCCTAACAACAGGCTAACAACAACCAAACAACAGCCTAACAACAGCCAAACAACAGCCTAACAACAGCCTAACAACAGCCTAACAACAACAACCAAACAACAGCCAAACAACAGCCAAACAACAGCCTAACAACAGCCTAACAACAGCCTAACAACAGCCTAACAACAGCCAAACAACAGCCTAACAACAGCCGGGACAACAACCAAACAACAGCCGGGACAACAGCCTAACAACAGCCTAACAACAGCCAAACAACAGCCTAACAACAGCCTAACAACAACCAAACAACAGCCAAACAACAGCCTAACAACAGCCAAACAACAGCCTAACAACAGCCTAACAACAGCCTAACAACAACAACCAAACAACAGCCAAACAACAGCCAAACAACAGCCTAACAACAGCCTAACAACAGCCAAACAACAGCCTAACAACAGCCTAACAACAGCCGGGACAACAACCAAACAACAGCCGGGACAACAGCCTAACAACAGCCTAACAACAGCCAAACAACAGCCTAACAACAGCCTAACAACAACCAAACAACAGCCTAACAACAGCCTAACAACAGCCTAACAACAGCCTAACAACAGCCAAACAACAGCCTAACAACAGCCAAACAACAGCCTAACAACAGCCTAACAACAGCCAAACAACAGCCTAACAACAGCCTAACAACAACCAAACAACAGCCTAACAACACCCTAACAACAGCCTAACAACAGCCAAACAACAACCAAACAACAGCCAAACAACAGCCTAACAACAGCCTAACAACAGCCTAACAACAGCCTAACAACAACCAAACAACAGCCAAACAACAGCCTAACAACAGCCTAACAACAGCCTAACAACAGAATAATAACAGCCAAACAACAGCCTAACAACAGCCTAACAACAGCCTAACAACAGCCAAACAACAGCCTAACAACACCCTAACAACAGCCTAACAACAGCCTAACAACAGCCAAACAACAGCCTAACAACAGCCAAACAACAGCCTAACAACAGCCAAACAACAGCCTAACAACAACCAAACAACAGCCAAACAACAGCCTAACAACAGCCTAACAACAGCCTAACAACAGCCTAACAACAGCCAAACAACAGCCTAACAACAGCTGGTCCTGAGGACCTGCAGACACTTTAATTGTGTTTCAGCAGCTTCTTTGTAACAGAAGAGATCAGAGAACAGAGAGGTGTGCTAGTGTTGATGTGCTGCAGATGTGACAGAAAAATGGACAAACTACTGCTGAGTGGAAAAACTAAACACACACACACACACACACACACACACACACACACACACACACACACACACACACACACACACACACACACACACACACACACACACACACACACACACACACACACTGTATATTAATGAGTTTTTTTTTCCCAGTTTAACAACAAAAACTACGAGACACCAAAAAAAACTCATCATCTTCTCTGAACAACAGACCTGAAGTCAGTTGATTAAACGACAGAAGTGATTCTCCTCCTCAGGTTCACCAGCCGGCCTCTCGACCCGTCAGAGAACTGATCTGATTCTCGGATTCTCGGATTCTGATTCTGATTCTCTGATTCTGATTCTGATTCTCTGATTCTGATTCTCTGATTCTCTGATTCTCGGATTCTGATTCTCGGATTCTCGGATTCTCTGATTCTGATTCTGATTCTCTGATTCTCTGATTCTCTGATTCTCTGATTCTGATTCTGATTCTCGGATTCTCTGATTCTCTGATTCTCTGATTCTCTGATTCTGATTCTGATTCTCGGATTCTCGGATTCTCTGATTCTGATTCTCTGATTCTCTGATTCTCTGATTCTCTGATTCTCTGATTCTGATTCTCAGATTCTCGGATTCTCTGATTCTGATTCTCGGATTCTCGGATTCTCTGATTCTGATTCTGATTCTCTGATTCTCTGATTCTGATTCTGATTCTCTGATTCTCTGATTCTCTGATTCTGATTCTGATTATCGGATTCTCTGATTCTCTGATTCTCTGATTCTGATTCTCTGATTCTGATTCTGATTCTCTGATTCTGATTCTCTGATTCTCTGATTCTCTGATTCTGATTCTGATTCTCGGATTCTCGGATTCTCTGATTCTGATTCTCTGATTCTCTGATTCTGATTCTGATTATCGGATTCTCTGATTCTCTGATTCTCTGATTCTGATTCTCTGATTCTGATTCTGATTCTCTGATTCTGATTCTCTGATTCTCTGATTCTCTGATTCTGATTCTGATTCTCTGATTCTCGGATTCTGATTCTCGGATTCTCGGATTCTCGGATTCTCGGATTCTGATTCTCTGATTCTCTGATTCTCTGATTCTGATTCTGATTATCGGATTCTCTGATTCTCTGATTCTCTGATTCTGATTCTCTGATTCTGATTCTGATTCTCTGATTCTGATTCTCTGATTCTCTGATTCTCTGATTCTCTGATTCTGATTCTGATTCTCGGATTCTCTGATTCTCTGATTCTGATTCTCTGATTCTGATTCTGATTCTCTGATTCTCTGATTCTGATTCTCTGATTCTCTGATTCTCTGATTCTCTGATTCTGACTCTCTGATTCTCTGATTCTCTGATTCTGATTCTCTGATTCTGATTCTCTGATTCTGATTCTGATTCTCTGATTCCGATTCTCTGATTCTCTGATTCTCTGATTCTGATTCTGATTCTGATTCTCGGATTCTCTGATTCTCTGATTCTGATTCTCTGATTCTGATTCTCTGATTTTGATTCTGATTCTCTGATTCTGATTCTCTGATTCTGATTCTGATTCTGATTCTCTGATTCTGATTCTCTGATTCTCTGATTCTCTGATTCTCTGATTCTCTGATTTTGATTCTGATTCTCGGATTCTCGGATTCTCTGATTCTCTGATTCTGATTCTGATTCTCGGATTCTCGGATTCTCTGATTCTGATTCTCTGATTCTCTGATTCTGATTCTCAGATTCTCGGATTCTCGGATTCTGATTCTCGGATTCTGATTCTCGGATTCTCGGATTCTGATTCTCTGATTCTCTGATTCTGATTCTCTGATTCTCTGATTCTGATTCTCTGATTCTCTGATTCTCTGATTCTCTGATTCTCTGATTCTGATTCTGATTCTGATTCTCGGATTCTCGGATTCTGATTCTCTGATTCTGATTCTCTGATTCTGATTCTGATTCTCGGATTCTGATTCTCTGATTCTCTGATTCTGATTCTGATTCTCGGATTCTCGGATTCTCTGATTCTGATTCTGATTCTGATTCTCTGATTCTGATTCTGATTCTCTGATTCTGATTCTCTGATTCTCTGATTCTCTGATTCTCTGATTCTGATTCTGATTCTCGGATTCTCTGATTCTCTGATTCTGATTCTCTGATTCTGATTCTCTGATTCTGATTCTGATTCTGATTCTCTGATTCCGATTCTCTGATTCTCTGATGAACGGCGCCGTGTCGGCGAAGATGAAGCTTCACAGCTGTCCGTTCGCTCTGTTTGTCTTTAAAGGGAATAAAGTAGGAGAGACGGATGAGATCACTGTTAACATTCCTGCTGTTAATGTAAACACGTGACCCTGAACGTAGCACGCTGTCAAGAGACGCGCCTATATATATCAATAGATGGCATTTTTAAATGTTCTGTTTGCAGCATCAACAGGAAGCTGTTTGTTGCCCTTCAGGATGCTGAAGCTCCGCCCCCCACCTGTCCGGCCTGCAGGTAAACACCTGGTCATCAGCACTGAGGTGCAAACTGTAAACCAGCTCGTTATCGGTCCACCGTTCTCTTCAATAAAGAGATAAAAGGCCTGCAGACAGAACTCAGGGCACAGAGTTCGGTTCTCTTTGTTTTTTTAATTTAAACTTTATTGAAGCAGGAAATGAAACACACGTTGCGTTCGGAGCTACTTCCTGTCGGCTCCGTTTACCTTCGTTTGTCCTGCGCTGTCGACTTCGCCTGCAGGCGACGAAAAAACTTTCCCCTCATCGACTTTTAAGTGCGGTTGTAAAACCACAGAAGAAGTCCCGAGGTTTGTCCCTTTGACCTCCATCGGTGGGGGTCAAAGGTCACAGAGGGTCCGATGCAGTTCAGTCAGGATGCGATGGATGCAGAGAGGTCAGTGTGACGTGTGAGGCAGCTGTCAATCATCTCCTCCATGGAGGTAGTTTTAATGGGAGGCTTTCATAATGATGGGGACGTTTTATGAGAGCAGTCCGCTGTATTTCCTGCAGCCTGCTCTAAACTTTCCCAGAATGCCGAGCTGTGATTGTGAGGTTTCAACAGACCGGATGAACCAACGTTCTGGTTCCGTGTTCCTCCTGCCGGTCCGACGGACTCTGCTCCGTCCCGGTAACGTTTTCAGGACTTCACGTGTTACGCGAGGACGCATCCTGAATGTGTTATCATTAAAACACCTTCAGCGTGCGGCGCAAATCCGACTCTCACCGCTCCGGTTGGGATTGACCGCTGACTGATATCAATCATGGCTTTTCAGGAATGTTTGGGAACGATGGGGGGAATGTGTGGCTGTGAAAAAGTGGGTCAGGAATTCTTTCACCAGAAACACGACCACCACAAATTAACCAGATTTCAACAGCGGAGGTGGAAACATTTCTGCCTGACTGACAGATTTCAGCAGGAGGGTGTGTGTGTGTGTGTGGAGGAGGGGGGGGCACTGACAGAGAGGAACGTGAACATCCTCAGCTGCAGTGAAGAGAAAACACCAAACAGCTGTTTTAAAGCACCAACACACTGTATTTAAAGCTGTACACACACACACACACACACACACACACACACACACACACACACACACACACACACACACACACACACACACACACACACACAGTGTACATCCGTATATAGACAGTGTGTACGTACATGTATACATCTGTACAACCCCGTTTCCCAGAAAGCTGGAACGCTGTGGTAAACTGTAAATAAAAACAGACTTTCATTTAATTGAGAAATCATTTTCTAAATCAACATATCAAATGTTGAAAATGAGAAATGTTTTTGTTTTATGTAAAATTTATGCTTATTTTGAATTTTAAAAGTTGGGACAGGTTCATGTTCACCACTGTGCTGCATCACTTCTTTTAACAACACTCTGTAAACGTTTTGGGAACCTGAGGAGACCAGTTTCTGGAGTTTTGAAAGTGAAATGTGGTCCCATTCCTGCCTGATACTTTACACGTGCTTGCATTGGTCAATATCGTCAGGAAACATAAATCGTTATGCTGACGACACTCGGCTCTATTTTTCTACGAGAACGTCTATGAAACACAAAAGTTCTGGATGAGCTGAAACTTTCAAAATCCTGAAAACCATCTCCAACCATACGGTTCCTCTGGAGAACTGCGAGGACCCTCAGATTTGTTCTTCTTTCATCTCTGTAATATTATTTATAATCAGGAACGTCCTTCCTCAGCATGAGGAGGAGGAGTAGGAAGAGGAGGAGGAGGAGGAGGAGCAGGAGGAGTAGGAGGAGGAGTCGACTCCTCCCAGGTCGGGTGCCGGCGGTCCGAGGTGTTTGTGGGTTTCCAGGTTGTTGTGGACGTTCTGGAAGTGTTTCAGGAAGGTCGATCCAGTTGAAGCTGGACGAAGAAGTTCAAACAGGAACGGCTTCGTATTTAGTCTGCAGCCGGGGTGGCGGAGCGAGGGGGGTGGGGGGTTTGACATACCTGGGGCCCCAGTTAACCCTCGCTCTGCTTTTTCCAGTCAACCCCCCCCCTCAACCCCGCCCTCCCTCTCTGCTTCACTTTGTTTATTTTACTGCCTTCAGGATCTTTTTTTTTCTGCAGCTGCAGAGGTTCAAGGTGGACAAATCAGAGACACTCTGAGACACTCTGAGACACTCTGAGACACACTGCAGAAATCCTCTTCCTCTTCCTGGGTCAGAGGTCATAGAAACGGCCGCTTGGCTGCTGAAGGATCAGAACTTCCTGTTTGCTGATGTAACACCTGACATCAGATCTGAGCGGACAGATGTGACAAACAGCTGGAATCTGTGACTCATCAGTCCTGCAGGAGGACGCTGCAAACAGGAAGCAACACCGTGATGTTTCATAGTCCTCATGTTCCTCCTCAGTCCTCATGTACATGTTTCTACTGTGAACTTAACATGTATGTAACACCTATGACACGCAGGTAAAAAAGACAGAACCTCAGACGTTGTCGTGGCGACAGAAGAGGAAGCCGACTGTGTTTTGGACTCGATGACACCGACTTCATGTCGAACATGTCGGACTCAGTGGGTCGCCGGTTCTGTTTCTGCCTGGTGTAGAAATCAAACGTCCTCCTCGGCTCTGCCTCAAGCAGCTGGAAGTCATTACCCCCCCCCGTACCCCTCCCCCTCCTCTTCCTCCTCTTCCTCCCCCACCGTCACACAGCCAACTGTGTTTTTTACCACATTATGAATCCATTCAGGACTCCGAGCCAGCTGTGACGTCAACGACGACGACTCCAGCGCAAAACATCCGACGGGCCGCTGTCCGTCATCGGTGAGCGATCAATAATCAATAATCAATAACCAGAATAAACTGCTGACACATTTGAAACATGATGAGGTAAATAAGGAGACAGCAGGTTGAAGATTTAATCCATGTTGAAGAGATTTAAACCTGCAACAAGTTTAGAGACACTGATCAATCATTGATCAATCACTGATCAATCACTGATCAATCATTGGACCAGTTGCTGACCAATCAATTTCACCAATTGTTGCAGCAATCAGGGACCAATCATTAAAGTTTGAATTGAAGTCTGATTTAAAGTGTGATGAGCTGCAGGATGAACACAACAACAGACTATTAACAGAGTTAATGCTGCTGAATGTGTCTGCTGGTGATCAGACTCATTGATCTGAAGGTCGATCAATAACACATCTGAGCTCCACCTGAAGTTCAGAGAAGAGATCCTTCACAAACAATCTAACTGTTATAATTTCCCTCCCAGAATCCTCGGCGGCCGAGCGCCGTGTCGTTACGGTAAACACGTACCGGCTGCTGTGAACACGGAGGAGGTCTGGATCTGGTTTTCATTCCCTCTGCAGGTCCGACGGTTCGCTCAGCACGCGACTCCTCGGAGGCTCCAACGCTTTGTGATCCTGAACGTGACTTAACGAGTCAAAAACCTCCAGCGGAGAACAAACACTGTGACTCACCGGTCTGCAGCTCCTGTTGGACTTTAAGAGCAGAAACACACGAAGCTGCTGTTTCACAGCCGTAAACGGCTTTAACCCACGAAACTGATGAACACAGAAACAAGAAGCAGAAAGAAACAAAAAGCTGCGATAACAAAATCCTCTTTCAGAAAGAAGACACGCAGGACGTTTGGATCGACTCATCCTTCGAGATAAAAGAAGAATAGAAAGACAAAACGAATAAAAAACTGTGTAACATTATTTATAAAAGTGTTTGTCGCTTCCGATTCAGAAATGTCTTCAGCTGCAATACCAGCGAGTGCCACTAGAGGTCGTCTCCAAAAAGCCTCCGGCTCCATAGACTCCCATTCAACTTCTCTCATCAAATCCAAAGTGAATAAAATGTGTCCATCAGTTATCTCGGTGTTGTTAGCTAAAGTCACTCCTTCTTCTTAGTTTTCTGGAGGTCCATCTGAAAATAATCCCTCATTCATTAGAAAAGAAGATTCAAGAACACCTGTTTTTGGGGGCGTGTCTGTTTGATTGACAGGCCTGTGGTGCAGTCAGGTTACAGCTATCGGTGGGCGGGACGTAGTATTGTCAGGTTTCCAATCAGATCAGTCAGATCTACCTCTGGCTCCTCCCCCAGCTCGTCCAAATATGGTCACTTCCTGCTCCAAACCGCTCCGAACTAGTAAAGATGGTGACGGACAGAATCTGAACTGGAGGATTCATAACGTTCACAAACCAACGATGACGTCACTGATGGATGATGACATCACTGCTGGTTGATGACATCACTGCGAGTTAATGACATCGCTACTGGTTGCCTCTCACCCCAAACGTAGCTCCGTTAACCAGCCCCTGGTGGCCCTCGGTGGTGTTGCACTTTAAGACACTTTTCAAGCCTGAAGCAATGAACATTTTTACATACAGTCTGTGGTCGTCACTGATGGAAGAGGACGAAAGACTGAACCCAGGTGAGCTGCAACAGCTGACCACCTCTCAGGTAGACTGGGACCGCCTCCAGGAGGGTGGGAGGGACCTCACAGGAACTTACCAAAACCAAACCAATCGAAATGCTCCAACAACCTGCAGAGATCAATGACATGATTTATTGATCTGGTTCCATCAGACATGTCGGTGAGGATATTAATAATAATAAGGAGCTCTTGGTGTGATGTTTGTCTGACTGCTGCCTTCACTGACGCCTCAGTCATCTGAACTCCGGAGGAAACTGTGAGTCACACTGAACCTGAAGAGGAGAAAGCAAAGTGCTGCAGATGTTTGAGGTAAACGAAGGTTAACGTAAACAGGAAGCTCTGTGTGATTACAGTGAACGCAGCGCTGCTGTAAACACAGCGAGGACACGACACGTCTCCTTAAAACCTCACTGAACTCTGAGGGACTCACGTCCACCCGGGTCATTATTTAAAATCAGTTATAGAAGAAGAAATTATGATTTCATGAGATTCATCTCTGACGCTCTGAGACAAAAAAAAAAATCAAATGTTGAAACTGAGATATTTTATTGTTCATTGAAAAATATCTGCTTATTTTAAATTTGATGGTAGCAACACGTTTCAAAGAAGTTGTGACAAAAGCAACAAAATACTGTAAAAGTTGTGTAACGCAAAAAAACAGGTGGTAGAAATCACTGCATGGGCTCAGGAACACTTGTGAAAACCATCGTCTGTGAACACAGTTCATCGCTGCGTCCACAAATGCTGTTAAAACTCTCCAAAGAAGAAACCAGATAGAAACATGATCCAGAAACACCGCCGCCTTCTCTGGACCAAGATCATTGAAGATGGACTGAGGTGAAGTGGACAACTGTCCTGAGGTCTGATGGATCACAATCTGAGATTCTGTTTGGAAATCATGGACGCTGCATCCTCCAGGTTAAAGAGGAGAGGGACCATCCAGCTTGTTATCAGCTCAGTTCTAAAGCCAGCATCTGTGATGGTACAGGGATGCATTAGTGCACATGGCATGGGTAGCTTGAACATCTGGAAGGAAGCATTAATGCTGAATGATATATTCAGGTTTTGGAGCAACATATGCTGCCATCCAGACAACGTCTCTTTCAGGGAAGGTCTTGTTTATTTCAGCAGAACAACGTCCAACCACATTCTGCACGTATTCCAACAGCATGGTTCTCTAGTAGAAGAGTCCGCTGATAAACTGGCCTCCTGCAGTCCACATCTGTCAATCATTGAAAACATCTGGAGCATCAGGACATGAACAATACAACAAAGGAGACCCTGAACTGTTGAGCAGCTGAACACATTTCACTTTCTAAACTCCAGAAACTGGTCTCCTCAGTTCCCTAACGTTTAAGCTAATATTTTTCATAAAACAATAACATTTCTCAGTTTCAGCAGTTGATATTTTGTCTTTGTTCTATTTTCTATTAAATATGCGTTGACACGATTTGGGACTGTCGTCTCTCTTTCCTTCTTCATGTCTCGGTTGTTTCTTCATGAATCCTCTCCGAGATCATCTCCTTCCTTGTTCAAAGCCGACCTTCACTCGTCTCCAACTCTTTGTCCGAGAAACAAAGGAAAGCTGATAGAAACAGACTCGTCGCCGCCTGACGATGACCTGCTGGGATGTGACGAGTCTTCGCTTCCTCTCTCCCGGCCACGCAGGAACTGGAGGTCATCAAACTGTTGCCATGGAAACCATAAATCAGAGCGTGTTTCTGTGGAGACAGGATGAGCGACTGACAGACGTCCTGAGGTTCATCGGAGTTTAATCAGGGTGGAGACGTCGGTTTGGTTTTTGGTCTGACGACGAATGAACAAACTTCTGACAACGAATAACTGATTGATAACAAATTGAACTGAGCAGCTTCAGTTTGAATTCATTATTTATGTTTGTTTTAATTGATCATTTTAATAAATGATGTCACAACGTCACATGTTCGCAGTTATCTCAGTGTTGTTAGCTAAAGTCACTCCTTCTTATTAGTTTTCTGGAGGTCCATCTGAAAATAATCCCTCATTCATTAGAAAAGAAGATTCAAGAAGACCTGTTTTTGGGGGCGTGTCTGTTTGATTGACAGGCCTGTGGTGCAGTCAGGTTACAGATGTCACTCGCTCTTAATCTGAAAGTCTGTTTGCTGTCTGTGAGTTCAGACCAATCAGAACCATCAGTGATGTCATCATCCATCAGTGATGTCATCAACCATCAGTGATGTCATTGTTGGTTTGTGAACGTTATGAATCCTCCAGTTCAGATTCTGTCCGTCACCATCTTTGATAGTTCGGAGCGGTTTGGAGCAGGAAGTGACCATATTTGGACGAGCTGGGGGAGGAGCCAGCGGTGGATCTGACTGATCTGATTGGAAACCTGACGATACTACGTCCCGCCCACCGATATCATCATCTCTGATGTTATCAGAGCAAAAATCTAGAACCAGAGGTCGGATCTGACAGTAGAACCTCAGCAGAACCTCAGTAGAGTCTCAGTAGAACCTCAGTAGAACCCCAGTAGAACCCCAGTAGAGTCTCAGTTGAACCCCAGTAGAGTCTCAGCTGATTTCAGGTCTGTTGCTGATAATGATGAATCAGTTCCAGATGTTCGTTCTGTTCCTGCAGCAGATCTGGGGTCAGATTACTGAGACTACCCATGATGCACTGGGAGCTCCTCTTCCTCTTGCTCCTGGTTTTCAGTTCACTGACTCGGGATCAGTTCAACCTGCAGAAACACAAAAAAAAACATCCAATCAGGTCACACTTCCTCCTGGAACAGACCAATCAGCAGCCGGCTCTGTTTTTAAAAAACACAAACGAGTCAGCAGAAACATCCAACATCTGGAAATCATCTTCAACCTGTTTTTTATTGTTGCCATGACAACCTGCGGAGCGACGGCTTCACACGTGCCCTGTGTGTTACTGCGTGTTGGTGTAACTTTGTGTTAGTCTGTGTTATAAACAGCGGTTACGCACATCAGCCTCCTCCTGCTGCTGCAGTAACCAGTTAACTCAGTAGAACTCGGTAGAACTCAGTAGAACTCTGAGGACCAGAGATGGTTGTTGTGATGTTCTTCTGAGACAAACTGGTCCAGATTCCGTCTCTGCCACCTCCTGCTGGTCAGAAGCTGAACTGTCTGAGACTCTTCAACAGTTTCTCTGATATCACGAACAGATGTTGAAGAATTTACACATTCGTTTACAGTTTTTCGTTTATAAGTGAAGTTCGATAAAACCTGCATCTCACCTGTTGTCCTGACGAACCAATCAGGACGCAGCTGAGAACGACATCAGTCTGATTGGAGACAGAAACCTGCTGTTTGATTTTATTATCGAATCCTGAAGAAACACGTGACGATTCATCAAATATTTCAGATAAAATCACATTAATCGATGAACTGATTATTTCCTCCAGGTTTAAATAAACTGCAGAACAAAATGAAATGTTAAAATCAGCTTAACTTATAAAGTGCAGTACCACCCAGGGGCTCTAAAAACTTTTGATGAAGTTAAATTAATTAAAAATAAACTAATAGAAACACATTGTGGAGGTGAACTTCTAATTGTTATTATTAACAAATGATAGTTTTTTTTTTTTTTAAATACTATTATTTAAAATGATTAAATTCGCTTTAATTTAATCAGTGAAGATGTTTTATGACGACAGCTGGTGATGTCACACTCTGCTCATAAAATAAAGACGTCCACCTGATGAGAAAAAATGTGATCTTTATAAAAAAGGATTCAGGTTACACATCAGCTCTTATTTTGTTTTTTTTACTTCCTGTCCCCCTCCCCCACACCAAAAAATAAACAAACTCAAAGACTACAGAAAAAGAAGATCAAAATAAAAGTGGAAACATTTCTGTGTCGCTCAGCAGGTCTGTAAACACATTTGTTTGTACATTTTTCAGTTGTAAACAAACAAAGATCCGATTCACAGAAAATCAATTTAACTTTCATCAAAACATCATAAATTTCAAGGATTTAAATCCAAAGTCTGAAGATTAAATCAACATTTTCAGATCTTTGATTGTTTATTGAACAGCAAACATTTCAACACATCAACAACTGTCAATCATTCTTAGTGCAACGTTGTTGTTTTCATGGCTTTATCTTCAAACAGGCGGCGCCGCCTGCAGGCGAGCAGCAGGGACGAAAACACCCACAAACTCAGCAGAATAAAAAAAATAAAGACAAAATAAGATAAAGGAGTTCAGTGATTACATTCAGTTTTGATTTCTGATTCTTTGGCGACAGGAAGTCACTTGTTTATTTCAGAATTTGTCCTCTGAAAAATAACAACAACAAAATACGCAGAACCAACAGAAAACTAGCGAGAACCTTCAAAATAAAAGCCGTTAATGCTGCTGTGACTGAACCTTTATGTTTTGAATATACTTTGTCCGTGTTAACATGTTAGCATGTTTATATTGAGGGTTACTACGTCAGCAACAAACCACATAACTGATGAAGACTGCTCTGATTGGACGGCTCTGATTGGAGAGTTCTGATTGGACCTGCCTTGTGCGATGGTCCAAATCTGTTTATATTTCTTAAACAGTCGCAGCTTTTCCATAAATCCCCCTCCTTCATCAACGTTTAACATAATTAATAGAATATATTTAATACAAATTAGCTGCTGACAGGAAGTGGAGCTACTGACAGGAAGTGACCTCACTGCTGGTTGTTGTTCAGTTTCAGGAAGCGCTGTGACTTCTGTCTCACCATGCAGTGCTGCTGCTGTGCCACCTGAGCGTCAGATATGGCCGCGTACAGCTTCTGTGGGTGACCATAGCAACCAGGTGAGAGGGGGGGAGGGGCCACACAGAAAACAGGAAGTAAACACAGAGACAGACAGACAGACAGACACAGTACCTGAGCAGTGTTTGAGTCTGTGAGCTGAACGCTCCTCACCGACTCCTGACCGTCCTTCTTCGGCAGCTTCAACCTTTGCTGCTCCTGAAACACAAACAAACAAACAAACAAGCAAACAAGTGAAATGAAAGAACGTCAGCTCCTCCTCCTCCCTCAGTGGACACTCTTCCATCTTTGTTTGTGTTGACTGATCCGAGTTGTACTTTCAGCGTTGTTTCGGTACCTTGCAGTAAATCTTGAGCTCAGTTCCCGCCACAGCCGGAGGACGATAGAAGTTCTCGAACAAACACTCCCACTCTTTGTTGAAGTGACCCACGAAGTCGATCTCCTTCACGCACATCACCCTCCTACACAACAACAACAACAGAGTACAATACTTACAATACTGTAAACAACAAGAGTAAACAATACTGTAAAAACAACAGACAGAGAAAATAATAATGTAAACAATGACAAAAAGAGTAAATAATACTGTAAACAACAGAGTAAATAATACCATGAACAACAACAAATAGAGTAAATAATACTGTAAAGAACACAGAGTAAATAATACTGTTAACAACAACAAAGTAAATAAGTGTAAACAACAACTACAGAGTAAACAATACTGTAAAAAAACAACTACAGAGTAAACAACAACAACAGTAAATATCACCACACAACAACAGTAATATTTTAAACAACACAAACACTAAATAATATTGTAAGAAATACTGAAACAACAACAAACAAGAAATACAGTAATCAACAACAAAAAAACAGAGTAACTAATACTGTAAACAACAACAAACAAATTATACTGTAAATAACAACAAAACAAGAAATAATAAAGTAAGCAACATAAACAAATACAAATTACACTGTAAACAACAAAGAATACAGTAAACAAGAAGAAGAACAACACAGGTGTGAGAGTGTGTCTGACCTGTTGGTGACCAGGATGTTGGTCTTCCTGTGTCCTGGATACTGACAGTGATCTCTGAACGCTTCACCTTCCAGCTGTTTGATCTCCGAACGCTGCAAACACAAACAACAGGCCATAAGCACACCACAAAACAAACAAACAAACACAGTAAACATTTTATTTATGAACTGTCTGTGATTATGAAACTGACTTCGTTCAGGTGAGCTATTGATCCAACATTAATCCATCATCAGGTTGTTTAAAACTCTGACAGGTCGTCCGTCACTCACCGCTGCAGCTCGTCTCAAACGAAGGACCGACCTTTGACCCAGGAACTAACGGAGGCTCAAAGGTTCTGTCTGTTTTCTACCCGACTCACGTCATCAACAACACTAAACCCACCAGCTGCTGATAGCTTTAAATGATAAATGATAAATAATCCTGCTAGCGTGCCCCAGCTGGTGCTCGGCCTAAACCTTCCTGCAGGAACTGAAGCTGCAGACTTTCTGTTCCATGAGGTTTTTGGGAACAGGAAGAGACTTCAGGGAGGAAGATGAGAGTGAAGAGAAATGTTTTATTAAACAGAAAGGTTACACACTCTGAGGTCAGAGGTCAGAGGTCATGCATCAGACTGGAATATACAAAGAAACACAGATATTAAACAGCTGCTATTCATTTACAATTTGGGGATGAAGTTGGAGGTGATGCTACATCGTTTACAAAATTATTGTACAGCAGGCGGTCGTCACGGCTTCATAGTAAAATAATTTCCACTGTTTGAAGAAATAAAACAGAAGAAATGGTTCTAAATCAAAACTATTTCTTTATAAATGTAAGAAACAAAAATTAAAAAAAATAAAAGCAGAAATGTTTTGTCTAGAAAAAGAACAGAGTAAAAATGTTGGAGGTACGAGAGCAGAGTTTGGCATGCAGAGAAACCTGAATCAGCACAATACTCAGATTACAGTGGAATATTCATCGTGAAGCTCCGATCGATCGGAGGGATTATTGATTATAGATTATAGTCTGCAAAAGCACTTAAAGCGGAAGTTGATCTGGCAGAAGGTTGTTTACTCCTCCTCAGGCTGCATGTGGCACAAACACAGAAGAAAAAGAAGGAGAACAAAGGAGTTAGAAAAAGAAATGAGGAGAATCTACAAATCTACTGAACCTGAATCCGGAGTATTTCCTCTCTGATGACTCCGTGTGTTATTTATCGAAATTATATTTTTGAGTTGCGAGGCGACTAATTAGAAAACAAAACTTTCTGGTGTGTTTTCCATCGACTGATGTTTCTGTCACTCCGAACTGTCTGTTTGAGCTCTGAGCTGTTATCTGTGAATGTTTGTTTGTTTTTATCTGTGAAGGTTTGTTTGTTTTTATCTGTGAAGGTTTGTTTGTTTTTTATCTATAAATGTTTGTTTCTTTTTATCTGTGAAGGTTTGTTTGTTTTTAATCTATGAATGTTTGTTTGTTTTATTTATGAATGTTTGTTTGGTTTTATCTGTGAAGGTTTGCTTGTTTTTATCTATGAATGTTTGTTTTTATCTGTGAAGGTTTGTTTGTTTTTGTCTGTGAAGGTTTGTTTGTTTTTTATCTATAAATGTTTGTTTCTTTTTATCTGTGAAGGTTTGTTTGTTTTTATCTATGAATGTTTGTTTTTAATCTGTAAATGTTAGTTTGTTTCTAATCCGTGAATGTTTGTTTGTTTTTAATCTGTAAATGTTTGTTTCAAATCTGTGAATGTTTGTTTGTTTTTAATCTGTAAATGTTTGTTTGTTTCAAATCTGTGAATGTTTGTTTGTTTTTAATCTGTAAATGTTTGTTTATTAAAATCTGTAAATGTTTGTTTGTTTGTTTTAATCTGTGAATGTTTGTTTGTTTTAATCTATGCATGTTTGTTTGTTTTAATCTGTGAATGTTTGTGTGACATCACGTCGTTGTGTAAACGGTGAAAGTGATGGAACCTGGAAGAGGTCGAATCCCTGCGACTCCGTCAGGTCATATGGTCGGATGATACCGTCCTCCCGGATCAGACGCACTGGACGCAGTTTGGTCACTTCCTCTGTCGACTCGGCCACTCTGATGTGACACACACACACACACACACACACACACACACACACACACACACACACACACACACACACACACACACACACACACACACACACAGAGGTTATAGGAGTCACCTGACTGAATCTCTGGTTAAAGTCAGCGTGTCAGATCCGGTTTACAGAAGTCGGACTCAGGTTGGTTCGATGATGCACACGATGCTGCGGTCAGGTGGGACGTTCTCACCTGTGGCCTCTACAGCGACAGCATGAAACAGCAACGTCAACAGGTTATCAGGAAGTGACTAATGTGTCACGTGACAGATGGACCCTCCACACAGAGGAGGAGGATGAGGAAGAGGATGAAGGCCACTGAGGCTGCTGGGAAATGTTTCGGCACCAGAAGCCGGTTGTCGAGGCAACGACAGATTTAATTTAAAGTATAAATGTTTGAATGTGTTTCATCTGCAGCTGCAGTTTATTTTTTTTCAATTTTTTTTTTATATTAAAGCTGGAAAAGTTCTGAGACACAAAATGTCTCATTCAGGTTCTGATCATCTCATATTTACATTTCTATTATAACGAATTATAGAAATATATTTCAAAATTCAAAGTATTTTATAACATTTAAATATTACTGTTTGGATATACAGTGAACCCTCGCTATAACGCGGTTCACCTTTCACGGTCTCGCTGCTTCACGGATTTGCATCGTGCATTGTGTTCTGCATTCTGATTGGCTAAACAGTCTCTCCGCTTCTTCTCTACCTGTTTGTCAATAACGTTGCGGTTTAATATGTACACGTACGTAAAACAGCTCGCCAAATTAAAAATAATCGATGGTGGCATGTCGGTTTATAAGAATCTTTTTGCCCAGAAGAAAAAAGAGCGACAACAACTACCGATAACTATGTTCTTCTCTCGAAAAACCACACCTGCACCGCCGGCTTTAGAAGAAAGAACCGCTGCAGAGCGGAGTCAGGATGCAGCGGCTCAGTCAGAAGAGCCGTGAAATACACGAGTCACTATTTGTCCGACTGTACTTTGTATTTGTTTTTCATAATCATTTTTCATTTCCTCCCGTTCTAATCCAATGACTCGGGTCGCAGTGGGGCGGTGCCGATCTCAGCAATTTGAAGCCTTCAGTTCGTATTGATGATTAAAATTATTATTTTACAGTACAGTAGTTATTTGTAAAAAAAAACATTTATACAGTACTTTTATTTGTTAAACAAATGCTTGGGCCTGTAAAAAGGTTTTGTTCTTTGGTTTCAATGTATTATGGAGTATTTCATTGTATAATAATTGTAAAAAAAATAAAGGTTACTACTTCACGGATTTCGCCTATCACGGTTTCTATTTGGAACGTAACCCCCGCGATAAACGAGGGTTCACTGTATTTACAAACATCAACTAGTGTTTACAAATGTTCCTCCTCCTTGGTTGGATGCAGGTGTTTACAGATAGTTCATGTTTACAAATATTTCAAAGTGGAGCAGTTTTTTTCTTTGATGCAGCTTGATGTTCTCCAACAAACAAACAAACAAACAAACAAACAAACAGAAAACACTGTGGCTGTTAGTGTTTCTGAACATCACCAGCTGTTGACTCACAATGCTGCAACAAGCTGAGGGGCTCAAAGATGGGAGGGGTTACGAGCAGTGTTAGACTGATGGATGACGTGGCGAGCATGAATCGGTCCAGGCTCGATGGAAGAGGAGTTTTATTTTGACACAATGCAGCGACTTACCGTCCGTCCGCTGCGACATTCAAACAAGCAAACATGAAACAGCTGCAGGTTAAAGCTCGGCGCCCTCATCACTGCTCGGACGTCAACGCAGGCAGCGATTCAAGGCTCGGCTTTAACATGAAAAAAAAACTAAAAATACTCACGCACACAGACACCGAGAAAAAAAAAGAAAGAACAAAGAAAACTCCCGACGATGAGAACAACAACAACACGAGACAGAAAACAAAAGCAGAACGTGAACATTAGTGAAGAAACAGACAAACACAGTGAAGCACACAGAAAACAGGAAGTTGTTCAGTCGGAGGGACAAAGTGAGGAGAGACGCAGAAACTACCTGAGAGGCAGCGAACAGCGACGTGAGGGTGGAGTGAAAAATACCTCTGGATGCCCTGGAAGGTGCTGCTGGCCATGTCCACGATGCCGCCGGTCGGCCGGGCAACCACGCCCACCAGACCTTTACCGATGCCCTTAAAGAAGCCCGCCGCGCCCTCCTTCTTCGCCCCTACGGAGAAACACAGGAAATCCTCATCTTGCAATAATCAACGCAAAATTTAAGCAAACTCAGCAATATTTGCGTGAGCGTACAATTTAAAAACCAAAAATTCCCGCTATTTTTTTTTCTGCTAAAGATTCGTCTTCAGAATCTGTGCTGAAAAGTATTAATGACATGAAGTAAGTCTTTTATAACAAAACTCGCTTTACTAACAACAATAGCTCCTCATTTACAATCAGAAAGACACTGCTCCTGTTTTCTAATCACCAAATAAAACAGGAAGTGACGGGGTTTGTGGGAAATGTGTTCTTCACATTAAAATGATGTGATTAAATGTTTGTGATCAAAGGAAGTGATTCCATATTACTGGATGTTAAATGAGTTTTGTCCACACGTCCAGTTGTCAGAGACGTCTCTTTGTTTGTTTCATCCAGCAGGTCTATGTGTTGAATGAACATGAATTAAACAGCATCTAAAGCTCTTATTTTGAAAGGCTGATGTTGTCCTTGTTTCTATATTCCAGTCACAGACGGTCTGTTCTGGAAACATACGCAGCTTTTAGGACCTTTTATTGCCATGGTTCTCTAAATTCAATAAATAAAAATAAAAATAGAATTAAAATACGTAATTATGATGAGCAGCAGGATTGTTATCAAAGGAAGTGATTACACATTCATTCGTTTATCAGGTAGTGCTTAAAAAATTAAAATAAAATAAAAAATTTCTTTCCAGACTTCCAATTCTTTGATTCCCCCAATTTTACGCAAAAAAAATCTCACTTAAAACTCCACAAATTACATCTTTTGATAAAATCAAACATTATTAAATGGCAAAAATCACAAAAAAACCTCCTTGAGCAACTAATTAATCTCGGTTCTGTGTTTTCGAATGGATGTAAAGGAACACGCTGAGTCGGTGTTCAGGGGAACAACGTACCCTCCACAGGTTTGGTGACGATGCCCGTGACTCCACCGAAGACCCCCTGCAGAGACACAAAACGGTTACCGAGCTTCAACGGCACCGACAGCCGCATACGAGCAAACATTTGAAGCTCTTTGAAAACAGTAATTGAATGCAATTAAAGAAAAACTTCCAAAAACACGTGAAGTCATCGTCTCTGACCTTCAGCAGTCCTTTCCCTCCTTTCGCCAGACTCTCTCCGAAGTCTTTGGGCGGTCGGTTCATCTCCTCCCGGCGTTTCTGCTGGTACTCCTTATCCATGGTGATGGCCGCCAGACCTTTACCCACTGAACCCGTGATCCTGGAGACCATGCCGGCGGCGCCACCTGCAGGAGGGACACGGTCACTGACCACAGAGCTCCTTCTCCTTCGGCCCGACGGTGACTCACATCTCGTCGGCGCTCTTACCGACGGTGTGACCCAACAGGCTGCGGACGCCGATCACGAAACCCTCGGCGAACTCCTCCGGACCCTGAACGGCTCCCTGACGAACACAAACACAGCGACCGTCACCGTCGCACCTCCGAGAGGAAAGTTCACCCTTTACGAGTGTTCGGGATGTCTCACCTGGAACGGCTCATAGAAGAAGGCCTCCACGCCCTCGGACAGACCCCGGATCAGTCCGAACGGGTTTCCCAGGACGTCCAGACCCAGAACCAGGACGTACATCTGCTTCAGGAACTGCAGACAGAAAACAGAAGAAGGTTTATCTTGAACCAATCATCATCCATCAGTGATGTCATCAACCATCAGTGATGTCATCGTTTGTTTGTGAATGTTATGAATCCTCCAGTTCAGATTCTGTCCGTCACCATCTTTGTTAGTTCGGAGCGGTTTGGAGCAGGAAGTGACCATATTCGGACGAGCTGGGGGAGGAGCCAGAGGTAGATCTGACCTATCTGATCGGAAACCTGATGATACTACGTCCCGCCCACCGATAGCTGTAACCCGACTGCACCACAGGCCTGTCAATCAAACAGACACGCCCCCAAAAACAGGTCTTCTTGAATCTTCTTTTCTAATGAATGAGGGATTATTTTCAGATGGACCTCCAGAAAACTAAGAAGAAGGAGTGACTTTAGCTAACAACACCGAGATAACTGATGGACACATTTTATTCACTTTGGATTTGATGAGAGAAGTTGAATGGGAGTCTATGGAGCCGGAGGCTTTTTGGAGCCGACCTCTAGTGGCACTCGCTGGTATTGCAGCTGAAGACACTTCTGGATCAGAACCATTTTACAGACCTGAAGCTACGAACTCTTTTATAAACAGTCTGTGATCAGACATCGTTTCTTTTCGGGAGGTTTTAGAAGCACGAGGAGGAAAACGATCCAGGATTTCTGTTCTGTTCACTGCCATGTTTGTGTTTTTACAGCTGAGTGTCCACAAACGTCTCTGATCTGAAACTGTCTTTAACCTGCAGATCCTCGATGACCGGAAGAACGGAGGCGGTAACGTTACCTGCTCGCTGTAGTGTCGAGCCACCGCCCACATCAGCTTCTCTCTACGGTAGAACTGGTACTTCACCTCGAAGAAGGCCAGTCTGACGGAGACACCGAGACAAACGTCACGCACAGACACCCACTAACTTTGACTTTAGAAATGTGCAGCATATTTACAGCCCACAATGCAACAGTCTCACTTGAAGATGAGGTCGTCGACGTCGGTCAGCGTAGCTCCGATACTTTTCAGCAGCAGGTTGAGAGACTGAACAGCCGCCGTCTCCTGAGCCGAGTCGTCACCGCTGGAGCCGAGAGACAGACTGAGGTGGAGCTGAAAAAAAGGAAACGGTTTCATCTTTGGACGGTAGAGGGGGGGGGGGGGGGGGGGGGGGGGGGGGGGGGGGGGGGGGGGGGGGGGGGGGGGGGGGGGGGGGGGGGGGGGGGGGGGGGGGGGGGGGGGGGGGGGGGGGGGGGGGGGGGGGGGGGGGGGGGGGGGTTGAACTGTGTTCACAGACGATGGTTTTCACAAGTGTTCCTGAGCCCATGCAGTGATTTCCACTCCAGAATAGTGTGTTTTTAATGCAGTGCTGCCTGAGGGCCCGAAGATCACCACCATCCAATATTGGTTTCCAGCCTTGTCCCTTGTGTTCAGAGATTTCTCCAGATTCTCTGAATCTTTTAATGATATTATGAACCGTAGACGATGAAATCCACTAATTCTTTGTAGTTTTACGTTGAGGAACATTATTCTCAGATTGTTGAACTATTTTCCAACACAGTCTTTCAGAGTGGTGAACCTCTCCCCATCTTCACTGCTGAGACTCTCCCTCTCTGAAATCATCTTTTATACCCAATCATGTTACTGATCTGTTGCCATGGTAACCTCATTAGTTGAGATGTTCCACCAGGTGTTTTTTTTTTTAATCGTTACACAACTTTTCCAGTCTTTTATTGCCCCCGTTTTTTGAAACATGTTGATGGCATCAAATTCAAAATGAGCAGATATTTTTTAATTAAATAATAAAATTTCTCAGTTTCAACATTTGATATGTTGTTGTTGGTCTATTTTTAATTAAATGAGTTTACAGAATTGACAAATCATCACATTCCGTGTTTATTTACATTTTACAAAGCGTCCCAACTTTATGGGAAACAGGGTTTTGAACAGAGACAGCTGCAGAAGAAGTTCTGACTGAGCGCGCTCACCTTGATCGGTGAGATGTGGAAATGTTCGAAGAAGCTGAGACCCGACGTGTCGGTCAGCGACGCCTCCATCAGCTCAGCCTGCAGACGCTGCAGATCTCCTTCGATCAGCCCTGACTGAAACACAAACACCAGCGCCGACACGTTAACCCTTTGCGTGCCGTTCCTGGAGTCAAACCATCAACCAGCTGCCTCGCTCTACCTTCTGCCTGTCGGCCCGCGGGTCAGCGGCCGGCGTGAACAGAGCCAAGATGGCGCCCAGGAAACCCTGATCGATCTTCACTGCCATCTCCTGAACCAGAGCCATGAAATACCTGAAACACAAAACGTCCATCAGTGACTGCGGAGCTCGTCGTCCGGCTGCTGCAGCTAATATGTTAACAGAGAGTTAAAAACACATCTAAACTCCTAGCAGACGTCTGGAGCTCCTCAGGGTTCAGTTGTTGGTCCTCTGTACTTTACATTTGGTTCAAAATGATTTAATTCTACGCAACCGGTTTCTGGTTTAAAGTCAAGTTAAACTGGTTAACGATTTAAATTCAACTAGTTGAACTGGTTCTGGCTCACTTGAACTGCATGACGTTGCTGTACTGGTTGAACCTGGTGATGATGGACACGTCGATGAAGGGCTTCGGCTCTGCAGAGGCAGAAGGAAGACACGCTCAGATCATCAACAGTCGGATCAGAGACGGGAAGCAGGTGAAGATGTCTCACCTGAGTCCAGAGCGATGGACTTCGGAGGAGGAACCGGATGGAAGACGATGGGGAAGATGGCTCCTGGCAGCTGGTTGTCCACCTGCACACAAACACCACATCAGTCACGAAGGGGAGTGTTTCTGGACAGGTGTGTGACCGGGTGTGTGTTTACCTGCAGCCAGTGCAGCTGGGCTCTCAGGCTTCGCTGGTGCGGCGACTGCTTGAACTCCACCTGGATACCGGACAGGAAGTTCCTCCTCACCGGGCAGCAGATCGGCTGACGCATCATCATGTTGGCTGGACTGAGGTTCACCTGACAACCAGTGACATCACACACTCCAGGTCAGCTCATTGGACCAATCCGCATGGAGTCTGTTAGTATGTGTGTTGACCTCTGACCTCCAGGTTGGTCTCCAGTTTGACCCAGCCCCCCTGCGTCTTCCCGCTCTGCTGACTCTGGTAGGTTTTCTCCAGCAGGTTGATGTTCTTCTGACTGAACGGCTTCCAGCGATTCTTCGGCTTCATCTCCCAAACCACACCTGAGCTGTAACACACACACACACACTTGAGCTGTAACACACACACACACACGAGCTGTAACACACACACACACTTGAGCTGTAACACACACACACACACTTGAGCTGTAACACACACACACACACGAGCTGTAACACACACACACACACACACACACACACACACTGAGATGCACACACACACACACGAGCTGTAACACACACACACACTTGAGCTGTAACACACACACACACACGAGCTGTAACACACACACACACTTGAGCTGTAACACACGCGCACACGCGCACACACACACACACACCTGAGATGCAACAGACTTGATTTGATTTTTTGATTTGATACACTTTATTAATCCCCGAGGGGAAATGTCTTCACTACAGCAGGGGGGCTCTCAGGGGGGAGATGCTGCAGCAGGCTGCCACTAGCGCGGCGCCAGGTAACCTGACCTGAGGTGCATGTTTTTGGATGATGGGAGGAAGCCGGAGAACCCGGAGAGAACCCACGCAAGCACAGGGAGAACATGCAAACTCCGCACAGAAAGGCCCAGGACCGGATTTGAACCCAGAACCTTTTTGCTGTGAGGTGACAGTGCTAACCACTGCACCACCGTGCCGCGTGACTTCCCTGGTCCGGTGTTGTTGTTTACCTGGTCATGTGTTGTTGTTGTTTACCTGGTGATACCGATGTAAGCGATCTCCTGCCGGCTGCTGTTGTTGATCAGCGACACTCCGAGGTTCTGCAGCGACACCTTCACTTCCTGTTGAAACTGTTCGAGCTCTTCGGCCTGCCGAGCCTTCGTTACCACGCCGACGTCCTCGGTGAACAGCAGCACCCGCTGGCGTCCGTCCAGGAAGGAAACCCAGTGGACCTGAGACTGGTTGTCGTAGGAGAACTGACCCACCGCGTCCTGAGCGGACAGAGACGGACCGTGAGCGTGTTGGTCGTCCTGATTAACGGTCTTTGTGGGGACACTGATGTACCTGGCTGCTCCCACAAAGACCGAAACGTCAGCCAGTCGGTATGTGAGGGAGGGAAAAGTGTGTCTGTTTACAGCTGCAGTCATTTACTGTTTGGCCACTTGGGGGCAGCAGAACATCTGCTGTGGCTAATATGTTAGCAAAAGGCTAAATAAACTTTCGACATCCAGACACAAGAGAGTCTGGGGTTCCTCAGGGTTCTATTGTTGGTCCTCTGCATTTTACATTTAGTTCAATAGGATATATTTCAACATGTTCAGTTGTTATGAAGCTTGAAAGTTCCACAGACAGATAGGAAGCAGGCTTTGAGTGAAGAGTTTTGGTCCAAATCAAGAACAGCTGCTTCTTTACAACGTGATTATTTAAACCAGTATTCAGCATCTTTTAGCTCCGTGTTTGATCTCCAGCTCCGTACAGGTCGTAAAATTAAAGTCTGAATTAAAGTCTGATTAAAGTCTGAATTAAAGTGTTATCAAAATCTAATTGAAGGCAAGTTGAAGTCTGAATTAAAGTCTAAATAAAGTCTGAATTAATGTCAAACTAAAATCTGAATAAAGTCTACTTAAAGTCTGAATTACAGTCTGATTTCAGTCTAATTAAAGTAAGAATTAAAGTCTAAATAAGTCTAATTTACAGTCAAAATAATTCTGAATTAAAATCTAACTAAAATAACTAAACAACCTCGTCCTCCCGTCATCATCACACGCAGTTAGTCGTTGGTGTAAAAACGCTGATGCGACCAGATCAGACCTTCAGCAGGTCCAGTTCTCCTGAATGCTCCATGCAGCTCCAGCTGAGCGTTCGAACCCCCGTCGGGTCGTCCCACGCAAACCGCCGCTCCTCGTTGGGTTTGAGCTGATGAAGCGTCGCTGAGCCGCTGAGGAGGAGATGTTTCATTCACCATGATTTTACTTCACTTCAGACCACGACGAGCTCTGATTCTTCAAACACTCACACATCAACCGGACCTGACGCTGTTCATTGTGTGTGTGTGTGTGTGTGTGTGTGTGTGTGTGTGTGTGTGTGTGTGTGTGTGTGTGTGTGTGTGTGTGTGTGTGTGTGTGTGTGTTGACCTCTGACCTCTGCTTGTAGCTGATGGTGACCCAGGGCGTGTGGTTGATCAGCAGGGCGGGAGCTGCTCCTTCGTAATAGTCCGTGAAGCTGATGACGGTGGAGTGATCCGAGATGTTCACGTCCACGATGATCCCGCCGCACTGAAAACACACCAACACGCGTGTAAATAAAAATAACAACAACCCTGAAGTACACTGAACCGTCAAGACTGAATCCCGATTGGTCGATCAGGCACTGACCATGTCCAGGCTCAGCAGGGTGCCGTTGTCCTGGTGACTGAAGAAGAAGGACTTGGAGGTGGAGTCAGAGCCGACCACACGGAGACACAACTTCCCCGAGCTGGTCTCTGGCCACAGAGGGAGGCACTGCAACACAAACAACAACAACAACATAAACAACAACACAATGACATCATAAACATCTGGACTGTGGACTCTGGACTGACCTCGGTGGAGGACATGTAGTGCCACCTGGTGCTGGCGTCCGCGCGGACTTCTCCAACCTCCAGCTCGAAGGACGATGTGTTGACCAGCGTGTAAAACGGACTCATGGTGACGATCCGTGTCAGGTTGAAGCTGCTCATCTGGATACTCACTCCCACCTGGATGCATACAAGAGGGGAACCGGGTCAGACTCACAGCTGACCTCCACCGGCCCGTCACGGGAGGACGAGCACCGGCACACATCTGTGTCAAACATCTGGTTTAATGAGGTACCAGAAAGTCCATGTTGTTGGCGGGACAGCGAACGCAGCCGTAACTTCCCACCGTGTCCAGAGAAAAGCCGTCGGACCAGGAGCTGGTGGACACACACAGCTGGAGCTGCACAAACAACAACAACAACAACAGGTGATCAGGTGATCATGTGACCAGGGGGTCATGTGACCAGGTGACCAGGTGTTCCTCACCTTGCTCTTGCTGAACAGCGTCTTCTTCCTGAAGGAGAACAGGATGATGTCGCGGTAGTCGGCCGGGTGTTTGACGCTGACGTCCTCGGCCCGGTATTGCAGAACCCGGGACGTCTTGTTGATGATCCAGTACGGGCTGAACAGCGACAGCAGCAGGCGGCTTGTCGTCCTCGTCACGTGCACGCTCACGTCCACCGTCATGTTGATGTCCGAATCGCAGGTGAGACACACGGCAAAGAACTCGGGCATCTCGGGCTCGATCCGGACGTGTCCGTGCCAGTCGCGGCCCTGATACCTCATCAGAACCAGGGACAGAATCTCACCGGACACTCGGGCGTGCAGCAGGTCCGACGTGCTGCCTTCCTGGAGCTCGTAGCTGTCGGCTGAGCTCTGAAGGGACAAACGGGACCAGAAGAGACCAGGAGAGACCGGGAGAGACCGGGTCAGTCAGGTTTCATGAGCAAATAAAATAAACATTTATTATTTTTGAGTAATGAATCAGAAGTTCTGCCGGTTCTGCTGTACCTCCATCAGGTAGCAGATGGTGTAGGGCAGCAGGTTGCGTAGTGTGGCGACAGGGTGGAGGTGGATGACGTAGGCGGGGTCCCAGTCCTCCACTCCGTGGCGGGCGATGTGCCGCAGGTCGTCAGGGACGGCCAGCGTTCCGACCATCAGCGGCAGCAGGCTGCCGTCGGACGCCGGACACTGCAGCAGCGAGTGCACCTCCGAGCTGCGGTGCACCTGCTCCTTCCAGGACACGCAGGTGGAGGACGCGCCATACTGACCGGCCAGGCGACCCGCCGGACGCACAAACAGCTGACACCTGCGGGACGGAGGAGGACGAGGCCGTCAGCGATCGCCTGGAGGCGCCACAGACACCAAAACACTGCTGTCCCGATGTTTACGTCTGAATTTAATTCAGATTAAAGTCTGATTAAAGGTCCCCCGTGCTGCTGAGCAGGGCAGTGTGACGCTACCTGTATGTTTCCAAGGTGACGTGAAACTCCCTTTCGGGTTCGGCCTGTCCGACGCTCTGCAGACTCCTGGAGGCGGGGCAGTACTTCAGGACGGCGAACGGCACCGAGAAGTGGTTCCTGATCTGAAACAGAACCGGTCAGAGAGGTGAGTCGGTGCCGGCGGGTCCGTGCGTTCAGTCCGAGGCGTTCGAGGTTCTGACCTGCAGCGGCGAGCGGACGGTGATGACCTTGTTGCCGTCGGCGGCGTCGATCTGCAGCAGCACGGAGATGGCCTCCTGCAGCATCGGGCCGCGGATGTTGTAGAGGCGCCGACCCGGTTTGTCCACGGCGATGTTGGAGATCTCGCTGTATCCGGAGGGAACTGCAGGTTTCAGAGAGAAACGCCGTCACTCAAACCGGCAACTCAGAGAAACAACGAACAGTGACAACGCAGCCGGAAGGGGGCGGAGCCTGACCGACGGTGAGGTTGAACAGGCAGCTCTCCTGCCGCTCCAGAGCCGACAGTTTGCCTCTGGACGACGGCTCGAACACCGAGTGCTCCAGGTCCATGGTCTGGTCTACCGACAGCTCGTGCAGCTTTCCCTGCGCCACCGACGCCACCGGCCTCAAGTTGGCGCTGTGCTGCACAATAAGGGGGATCCCCAGGGAGTTCCTGATGGTGAAGGGGGCCTTCTCCTTCAGAGAGCAATCAAAGGTGGAGGCGGTGCCCTCGGAGAACGCCTGACGGAAAACACAGCGCGGAAAAACGTCACATGATAAACATCCTGTTCAAAAATATATATTTTGACTCTCTGGCGCCCTCTGTTGGAGGTTGTCTCTGTGCACCTTGGCGAGGTTGTGGAAGACGTTGAGGCTGCTCCGGGACACGGTGATGTTCATGGTGTCTTTGGAGTAGATGTTGACAGCGGTGCGAGGTTCAGGGAGGACTACGAAGTCGTCTCCGTGTACCGGACTCTTGTCCTGGACCGGGTTGGTCTTCATCTGCAGGAAAACAAAAACACACAGTCAGCGTGGTGTATGTTTAGACTCGGCTGTTTGAATGGGAGTTTAATATTAATAACGAATAACAATATACGAGACATCACATCTGTAGCAAACAGCTAACAGTACCTCCAGCTCCAGGTTCCACCTGCGTTGGCCGCTGTCGACTCGTTCGATCAGAGGCTCCCACACGGCGTGGATCTCATTGAAGTAGTTCACCTGCAAATTCAGGTTCAGGTTCAGGTTCAAGATCAGGTTTAAAATCAAGATCAAGATCAGGTTCAGGTTCAGGTTTAAAATCAAGATCAGGTTCAGGTTCAGGTTTAAAATCAAGATCAAAATCAGGTTCAGGTTCAGGTTTAAAATCAAGATCAAAATCAGGTTCAGGTTCAGGTTTAAAATCAAGATCAGGTTCAGGTTCAGGTTTAAAATCAAGATCAAGATCAGGTTCAGGTCTCACCTCCAGCGTCATGTCCGCTTTAAACTGCAGCAGAGACGACCAGTTTTTGGCTGATCCGCTGAAGGAGGATTCGGCCAGCAGTAGAGGGACGGTCCGATGACCCAAACCGGACTCCAGAGTCACCTGGACCACCTGGAGGGGGGGAGGGGAGCTCGTTAACAGGAAGCAGACCTGAACATGTCGTTCTGAAGTTTCAAAATAAAACCTTTCAGTGAGAAGCGGAGGACGCCGCACCTTGATCGCGGCGCCGAAGCTCTCGCCGGCGTTGCGTCCGCCGGCGTCTCTGAAGCTCTCGGTGACCTCGTCGGCCGCGTCGACTCCCAGGAACCAGTGGTTACAGCTGTAGATGTTCATCACCGACCACAGGTCGCCGACCTCCGCCTTCGACTCCTCGCTCGGCTCGTCGCACTGCTTCTTCGTCATGGCGGCCGTGATGGTCATCACCGTGTTGAGGATGAACGGAGAGATCTGCAGGTCGGAGACACACGACGGTAAGTTCACCGACCGTCGGTCGGTTGTTACAGTAAAAAAATTAAGCTATTTTTCTTCTATTGTTAACGAGGAGTTCGTTGGCTCTTCGTGTTTTATTTTTATCGGAGCGTGAACCAACCTTAACGATGATTTCTTCCACCGTCACAGAGCCGCTCAACGGCTGGTTCGGTTGGGTTTTGGTTTCCAAGGCGACCGAGCAGGGTCTCAGCACCTGTTGGATGGAATCAGAATGAATTCAATCGAGTGAAACACTTATAGAAGAGCTGCTGGAGAGTCTGCGGGCGGATTCAGTTTCCATGGTGATCTCTCCGCGGTCACGTGATCTCACCGTGGTGATGGCGTTGTCCTCCTTGTCCCGGATGAAGGGGCAGGCGAGGACTCGGAGCTCCCTCAGGTTGGCCCTCGTGCTCTGGGCTCCGTCCTCGTCGGCCTGCAGGCTGAAGTCGCACTGGAACGAGGCCACGAGGGCCGGAGCGTCGGCCTTCATCAGGCTGGCCACGAACACCACCTCCGGGTCCACCACCACCGCCCGCAGACGGGTCCTGATGGGGGCGGAGCCTGCGGGGGACAGGACTGTTTTTATTTCTGTTCTCAGTAAAAAGTCTCAGGTTATTCTTGGGTCTCCTGGTCTCACCCGTCCTGGCGTCGGCTCGAGGTTCGGCGGTCTGCCTCAGCGGCAGCCTGTCGCCCGGCGCGGTGGCGCTCGGAGACGAGCTCTGCGGAAGAGCCTGCAGGAAGAAATCTGCGACGGCCATCAGAAACTCCACGCTGGCGCACACGTACAGCTTCTGCAGGACGGCCACCACCTCCCGCTCGGTGGCGCGCTGCCGGTATGTCACATCGATCATCGCCTCCGAGCTGTCCTCGTCTCTCCGGCCGACCATCCTGCAGCGAGGACGACATCACCATGACGACGGTCGCAAGATGGAACAGATTCAAAACACAGGACTTCTTAAACAAATGCCATGAAACTGGGTTTTTTTTTTGTTCTGCGTCCAAATAATCGGACATAATTTTTTTAAGACAAAATGTTTTATAGAATTTTTTGTAATTTTTTTTTATAAAAGTGCAGAACTTTTACTGCAGCGGGGCAGCTTCCTGCTGAAAGCAGAGTCATGTGACAGTTACCGTGACGTCACCCTCTCCATGCCGGTCCGCAGGTCATCCAGCGTGCAGGCAGTCAGAACCGTGTTCACCTCCATGCTGCCGCTGCTCAGCAGCTTCCCCGAAGCCTTCAGCAGGTGGAGGGCGAACTCCCCGAGTCTCAGGTCCGCCTGGTGCTGCAGGTCCGATGGCTGCAGGACCAGGGACACGGGTCAGACACCAGACCCAGAAACACGGTTACTGTATCAGCTGATCCCGAATCAGCTGATCCCGAAACAGCTGATCCCGAACCAGGTCCATCAGGTCCATGTCTGACTGACTGACCTGTTTGGGGTCGTTGCGGTACAGAACCAGAGCCAGAGACTCGATGTTGAAGTTAAACTTCACAGTCTCCAGACCTTCATCCTCCTCTTCATCGCTGCTCACAGTCGGTTTCCCGGCGTCACCTGAACGGGTTCAACGAATGTCACGTCAACAAAACAGGAGGAAGAATCAAGAAGAACACGACCCCCATCTTCATCATGTGACATCATTATCATCATCATCAGCAGACCTGTCGGGGGGCCTCCGGCTGCTCGGACCTGCACGCTGGCCTCCTGCTGGGGGGCCCCCGGCTCCGGGCCCCCGGCCTCCCCCAGGTTCTCCAGCAGGATCCTCAGCAGCATCTTCAGGTCATACTGACTGAGCTCCAGCTGCACGGAGACGGAAGTTAGTCCAGAACCAGACTGAGATCAGTCCTCTAAACCGGGTCACTACGGATCTGCTGGGCTAAACCTGCATCCTAATGGTGGAGGGATGGGAGGGGTGGGGGGTCTAAGAGACTACCGAACCCAGCGGCCACAGAGGAGACTGTTAGCGAGACTACAGGAGAACACAGTCCTGACAGGAAGCTGTACCTTCGGAGGGTTACGTGACGACTGGTCGTAAAAATAAGAGAACAGAAGAGTTAGTATCTCCGTCGCCAGGTTCAGGAACACTCGGCTGTAAATGGACAAATTCAAGATTTTTTGTTCCCTAAAATCTGCTGTTCCTCTGCTCCAATTTCAGGTTTCCATGGTAACATCACTAATGTTCTCGTACCAGCGGTCACGTTAACGTGGTGAACTCAGTGATGATGATGATGATGATGATGAAGAGACGACACTCTGAATACTTCCTGATGGAGGTTGTTGGTCCTCCTGCTCCGTGCTGCGTTCAGGAACACTCTGGACTGTTTGATCGTATGAAGGAGGGTGACTCTAAAATATTTAGTCCGTCTGGTTTTGTTGGTCTTTTTATGGGGAAGGATTTTCAGTCACCGTAAAATTCATACATTCTTTGGTCTGCTCTTCCTCCCTTCCTCCTGCTCCTCCTCCTCCTTATCCTCCTACCTTCATGGGCTTCAGATCTCCATCGATCTCCACGGCAGCCATCCTCTTGTACCAGGAAGCTGCCAGGTTCCTCTTGATGTTCAGGTGCAGGTTGACCGGTTCTAGCAGCTCTGTAGTGGGTTGGTCAGAGACCAGGTCCAGACAGGTTCTGGTGCACAGAACAAGACTTCATATCTTTAATGTTGAATGAACGGTGATGTGGATGGTGTATTTTACAGTGAAGACAAGACGACTGATCAGAGAGACTCAAAGATATTTTCAACATGTTGGATCTTTCTGCTGTTTCTGGATCAGAACCAGTTTTTTGATCTGGAACAGTTTGTAATTCAGAAAAAACTTCTGGACCAGAAACAGGTTCTAGATCAGAAACAGGTTCCGTATCAGAAATCGATTCTGGATCTTGGCGGTTCTGTCAGACCAACCTGGAGAGCTTCAGCTGGGTCAGCTGGACGTCCATGTTGTCGATGACGGCCGGCAGTGGACAGCCGTTGATGGGCAGCAGAGAGAAGCTGTTGCCCACCGTGATCAGACCGAGGTCCATCACCAGTGCATCATGGGAGGTGGAGGACTGGGGGATGATGATGAGCGGCGCCTTCAGCCAGATGACCGTGGACAGACGGAAACTCTTCTGGGCCAAGTCTCGGACGCTGGAAGCCGCCTTCTCGGCCGCCTGAGCCGTCGCGGCGCTCAGAGCTTCTTTCGCCGTCTGGAAGTTGTTGGTGAAGTTCTGCAGGAAAATATATATCAATTAAAACTGGACAATAATCCAGTCAAGGAACCAAAATATAAAAACAGGACAGAAGAACTGAAGCTCACCAGCAGGGACATGATGAACTTGTGCAGGTAGACCAACTGGATGCAGCCCACGTTCAGCCTCACTCGGCCGTCCGTCTTGGACATGTCGGCGTACCCGGCGCCTTCGGTGGCGTTGGGGGTCAGACTCATGGAGAAGCTGAACACCTCGTCCCCCATGATGGAGATGGCCTGAAGGACGGGTTCAGAGGGGCGGAGTTAGTTTGGAGCAGAAACGAGAGGACATCATCCATCCAAGAGTTTCCGGACCTCACGAGGTCACTGACGCCCAGGTGTCCAAACGTTCACCGGGTTTCCAGTAAAGTCTTTATCTGGAAATATAGAAACATCCCGGAGGACCGTCAATAAATATCGCTGTAGTTGGTGTTCGTCACGATTTCCGTCGCACATCCAGGAAGGTCCTTGGATAGTCTGAGGTACTGCAGCGGTCCAGGACCTCCAGGATAGTCCAGGTTATTCAGAACCATCACCAGTCCGTTAGATTGATCTTTGGTAGTCCGGCATTAGTCTGACAGAGTCCCGCTGGTCTTGTAGGACCAGGGTTAGGTGCCGTTGTCCTAAAGGACCTCCAGGGTCGTTGGGGAGTTTTTAGGTTGGACATCTGTTGAATCTAACGATCTGAGGTTTGAGGTTATCCAGACTAGTTCTGGATGGTGTCTACAGGGTCCTTTAGAGGCGTTTAGGGTCATCTAAGGTCATCCAGGTGAGTCTGGGGCATCCTGAGGTTCAGGGAGGGTTCGCGACGGACGGACGAACGTTAATGGAAAGGTCATCGGTCGGAAGGATCAATGTTACCTGTGCGGACAGGTGACTCACCTTCTTGTGGACGGTTTTGGGATCGACGTTGAGAACGATGAAGTCTCTCAGGCGGGCCGACAGGTGAGTCTGAGGTCCCTGAACCAGCAGGGAGCCGTTGAAACCTGAAAGAACACGTCAGAAGCGGTGAGACCGGGACCGAGGGTCCGGTCACAGAGACGCACCGGCTCGCCTCCGATCGGATACCTTGGATCTTGATGTCGGCCATGTTGCAGGTCTGGTCGCACACCAGCACGTTGAAGGCTCCCAGCGTCATCATCACCTTCAGCTCGATGACATCACAGTCGGAGGGCGACACCAGGGCAGCTGATGGGAAACGACAAGGTGCCGTTCAGGGTGAGCAGTGTGTTCGTGTGTGTGTGTGTATGTATGTGTGTGTTACTGACTGGACTTGGCGGACGCCGTCTTCTCGTCCATCTTCGGTCGGACGTTTCTCTCTGGGGATGGCACGCTGCCCGACGACAGCGCCGTGGACAGGAAGTTGATGACGGACAGCAGCGCCTCGGTGTGGAGCATCAGGTCCAGAGAGGTGAAGGTCACCTGCAGCCGGACAGAAACACAGACGGGGAACTCTTCATCTCACCGGGAGGCAACTTCAGAATCATTTTCGACGTGTCCAGGAAACGAACCGGAGAAAACAGGGTCAAAGGTCACTTGGACCAGAACCACCTCAGGATGGAGACACAAGGTTCGTCTACACTTGATGCAGGAAGTGACCATATTTGGATAAATTGAAGGGGGGGGGGGGCAACGGTGGATCTGACCAATCTGATTGGAAACCTGACGATACTACGTCCCGCCCACCGATAGCTGTAACCTGACTGCACCACAGGCCTGTCAATCAAACAGACACGCCCCCAAAAACAGGTCTTTTTGAATCTTCTTTTCTAATGAATGAGGGATTATTTTCAGATGGACCTCCAGAAAACTAAGAAGAAGGAGTGACTTTAGCTAACAACACCGAGATAACTGATGGACACATTTTATTCACTTTGGATTTGATGAGAGAAGTTGAATGGGAGTCTATGGAGCCGGAGGCTTTTTGGAGCCGACCTCTAGTGGCACTCGCTGGTATTGCAGCTGAAGACACTTCTGGATCAGAACCATTTTACAGACCTGAAGATACGAACTCTTTTAGAAACAGCCTGTGAGTTTCGACCTACAAACACGAACTGTCTCGATGACGCTGGAACAACTAACAGGTGAGTCGGTGAACTCACGTTGATCATCTGCTCCGTGTTCTTGTAGACGGTGGAGAAGTTCGGTCCGGCTCGGTCGGCCTGACGAAGACGGGAAGTTCAGCTGAGATTAAAAACTGTCTCTTGAACAGACGACTCACCTGAGCAGGTGATCACATGACATGCGACCTCACCTTGAAGTACTGCACTTTGAGCAATTCAGCTCCGGACTCCACCGACGAGCTGATGAGACACAGCGGCTCGCCGCTCGAGTCTGAAAACAACACCAACATTTAGCGCTTCATCCGAGTTCTGCTTCTTGTCCAGACAGGAAGTAGAACTCGGTCAGGAAGTGCACTGTGAAGCTCCTGACCTTTGAACTCCAGGCACTTCATGGTGATCTTCTTGATGTACGTCGTGGCGCACATGTCGTACTTCCTGACTTTGGTGTTGATGCCCAGGTGAGCGACGTGGAAGACTAGGAAGGGCGACTCCCTCTGCTCCCGGGGCTTCTTCAGGGTCAGCAGCACCTGAAGAAGAAGAAGAAGCAGAAGAAGAAACAGGAAGTAGAATCAGAGTGCCGCCGTGTTCGGAGGGAGCGATGGGAACCCCAACGAGCGTCTCACCTCTTTGACCTCAAAGTCCAGGAGAACGTTGACGGTGTTCTCACTCAGACCGCCGTTGGTGGCGGCTATGACACCGTTGGACCCGGGCTGCAGCGTCGCTGTCTCCCCCAGCTGATCAGCAAGCTCCACCTTCTCTGTGGAGGTAAAAGCTAAGCGTTGGTTTGTGAACGTTATGAATCCTCCAGTTCAGATTCTGTCCGTCACCATCTTATTAGTTCGGAGCGGTTTGGAGCAGGAAGTGACCATATTTGGATGAGCTGGGGGAGGAGCCAGCGGTGGATCTGACCGATCTGATCGGAAACCTGACGATACTACGTCCCGCCCACCGATAGCTGTAACCTGACTGCACCACAGGCCTGTCAATCAAACAGACACGCCCCCAAAAACAGGTCTTTTTAAAGCTCATTTTATAAATAAGAATTTTAGAGCCAGAAGCGACCATATTTGGAAACTAAGCTCCGCCCACTTACATATTAATCTGGTCTGTTGGGTTTCTATCAGATTTCCCATCATGCACTGAGAGCGACCTCACCTTGGGCCACCTGCCGTTTGACGTCCATGCTGTGCTCTTTACTTCCCTCCCCGATGTTCTCCACCAGGATCTTCATCAGCACGCCGAGGTCCTCCTCACCCAGACTCATCTGACAGACAGACAGACGGACGCCACAGGTTCAAGTGTCACTCAAACATCACTGACCAATCAGCAGCCACGCGGGCGGGACCTACATTCAGGGACCGCAGGACTCCCTGGACCTGGACTGCGGGGATCTGGGAGAACCAGGAAGCAGCGAGGTTCCGGGTGACGAACAGTTCCAAGTTGATTGGCTGGAGGATCTCGATGTCGGATTGGGAGGAGGAGTCTCGCTTTAGGGTCGTCCTGGAAACGACGTTTAATTAGTGCTCTTTATCATGTTTTAAATCAGAGATGAGGAGAGGAGAGGAGGGTCCATTCATTCATCCATCCATACCTCCATCCATTCATCCATCCATCCATACCTCCATCCATCCATCACTCCATCATCTATCCATCCATCCATCATCCCTCCATCAATCCCTCCATCCATCATCCATCCATCATCCATCAATCCATCCCCTCCATCCATCCATCCCTCCATCCATCATCCATCCATCCATCCATCCATCATCCCTCCATCCATCCATCCCTCCATCCATCATCCATCCATCCATCATGTGGTTTTGTTACCTGGAGAGTTTCAGCTGCGTCAGCCTGACATCCATCTTCTCCACGACGGCCGGCAGCGTGAAACCTTCCACCAGCTGCAGAGAGAAGCTGTTCGCCACTGTGATCAGACCGAGATCCACCAGCACGGCGTTGTGGGAGGAGGAGGACTGGGGGACGACGATGAGCGGCGCTTTCAGCCGGATGTCCATGGACAGACGGAAACTCTTCTGGGCCAAGTCTCGGACGCTGGACGCCGCCTTCTCGGCCGCCTGAGCGGTCGCGGCGCTCAGAGCTTCTTTCGCCGTCTGGAAGTTGTCGACGAACATCTGGAAGGTAAAAAAAATAATCAGGAGCGAGATGACGGAAAGCTCGGTGCCACGAGAGGAGGACGTTACGGAGACGCCATGAAGGAGCAAGTCAGAGGAGCAGATGAGAGGCGTTCACTGGCTGCAGGTTCATTCCTGTTTCACAAACCTTCATCTGATGACTGAATTTAGATATTTAAGCAAGATTTAAAATCTTAAGAGACGAGTTACATTCTGAAGACGTTTATGAAACAAGAATGAAGGTTTCAAAACCATTTTTAGGGCGGTAGTGAGGTCACAGGCAGAGGTCATGTGACTGTGAGGGGAGGGGCAGTGAGGGGGCAGGGTTAAATGATGGCAGCTGAGTGAGTTGCATAGCACATTATGGTGGTCGTGTATTGTGCATGAAAGAGCATTCCTGTCCTCATTCCCTGCATCCAAGCGCTGACATCACACATCTGCTGTGAACGGACCTTTAAACTCATCGATATGAAAGTTTTCTCTGTTTTTTTCCTCATTAAATAAAATGTGTTCTAAAACTTTTCCCATCGGTGCGTTTAAGGACAATCCGACACCTGAGCTTCAGCTGCTTTGTTTATATTTCCTAAAACAAACAATAAACAAACACGTCAGGGATCGGTAGCTCTTAAAAGCTCAGGTGACGCAGCGTCCGTAAACGCACCACCTCCTGACTGAGATGAATCAGTCCGGTGGGCGGAGCCACATCTCCATCTGAGATATGTGGGAGGAGTCAGTGCAAACCGGTTTCCTGCTCTGATGTTTGTGAACATTTTGTTTTGCTGAGGCGTCCCACTGTGGACCACATGACACTCTGAAGGGGCGTTTGGGTGGAGTTAGGGGAAGGGGGGGGGGGGGCTGAAGGTGCGGCGGTGTCGCTGAGTGAAGCTGGAAGCTGGTGTGATGCGGTTGAGAGCTGCGTGCTGGACGCTGTACCTCATCGGCAGATGAGTACTGAAAGCTAAAAGAAGCCTGCAGGAACAGAAACACATCAACAACATGAGACATGAGAAGAACACGCAGCAGGAAACACGTCAACAAGAGTCGACGAGCAGCCGCGAACACGCCGCAGTTCAGATTAAAAAGAGACGGTCGTCACGACGACGGCTGCCGACGGGAGTCTACGACACACAGAGTACACTTTAAATAAAAACAGACCGAAACACTAAAACAGATGAACAAGGAGGTGTGTGTGTGTGAGACAGTGTGTGTGTGTGAGAGAGAGAGAGAGAGTGTGTGTGTGTGTGTGTGTGTGTGTGTGTGAGTGTGTGTGTGTGAGAGAGAGAGAGAGAGTGTGTGTGTGTGTGTGTGTGTGTGTGAGTGTGTGTGTGTGTGAGAGAGTGTGTGTGTGAGAGAGAGAGAGAGAGAGTGTGTGTGTGTGTGTGTGTGTGTGTGTGTGTGTGTGAGTGAGTGTGTGTGTGTGAGAGAGTGTGAGAGAGTGTGTGTGTGTAAGTGTGAGAGTGTGTGTGTGTGTGTGTGTGTGTGTGTGTGTGTGTGTGAGTGTGAGTGAGAGAATGTGTGTATGAACAGCATCACTAAATGGCAATATGTGAGGACCGTTTACATACCTTCTTTTGCATGTTTGTGTTTACATATTTGTGTTTACATGTTTGTGTTTACATGTTAGTATCTGAGCTAACAGATACAGAGAGACATGAACGCATGTGTAAATAAACACGTATGAAGCTCCTGACCAGCAGAGACATGAGGAACTTGTGCAGGTAGATGATCTGAATGCAGCCCAGACGCAGCGTGACCTTCCCGTCCACCTTTGACATGTCGCCGTAGCCCTCCGCCTCCGTCGCCCCCGGAAACAAGGAGAGCTTGAAGCTGAACACCTCCTCACCTACGATGGACACCGCCTGCAGGAGAGATGGGGTGGGAGGTGGGGGTGGTGGTGGTTTGGGTTAGCAACTTTGTAACAAACATCGTCCAAACTGCTGCTCCTGAACGCATCCTGATACGACCGAAGCTCCAATCAGAGAAGAGAAACAGGCTGCGACTCGATTCGCACCATCCACAGGGTTCTACCGCCTGTTGCTACGGAAACAGCACCGCTTCCCCATCGCCCACCTTTCTGTGGATGGTTTTGGGGTTGACATCCGTGACCACGATGTCCCGGAGTCGAGCGAACACCTCCGTCTCCTTCGCCTGCATCAACACCGACGCGTCAATTCCTGTGGTGGTGGGGAAGGGGAGGGAGGGGGGGGGGTTATCATCGCTCGTTCACTTCCTGAATGTAATGAGTGTGGGCGGGGCTTGGCATGACCTCTCACCTTGGACTCGGATGTCGGCGATGCTGTGGCGGTCGTCGCACACCTCCACGTGGAAACAGCCCAACACGGCGAACAGCTTGAAGCTGAAGACGCCGCCGTCCTTCGCTCCTTTAGACACTGCGGGGGGTCAGAGAGACACTTCCTGTCAGACAAGGAGCATTTAAAGACTCACCTGCGAGTGGGGCGTCGGGGACTCACCTGTCCGGCCCCGTCTCGTCTTCTCCACCTGCTTCTTGGCGTCTCGGTCGCTGGTGGCGCTCAGCTGCTTCGGCACAGCGTTGCTCAGGTAGTTGATGGTCGACAGCAGAGCTTTGGTGTGAAGGAGGAAGTCCAGAGAGGAAAACTCCACCTGAAAGAACAGCAGGTGAAGAGCTGAGAGACACCTGAGGACACCTGACAGTCAGCTCAGAGGACACACGACCTCTGACACCGGCAGGGACACAAACATCATTAAAACCCAGTTTAGTTTCGGTCTCTTTCAGTCTCGACCGTTAACCTGAAACTGGACCTTCCTCCCATCTGTTGCTATGGAAACCCACCTTCAGAGTCTGCTCGGTGTTGTCGAACAGTGTCTGGAAGCTGGGACCGGCGGGGTCGGCCTGCAGGACACGAGACACGAAAACATGTTCTGAATCAGAGTCGAGTCAGTTCATCGGTGTTTGTTAGTGAATGTTGGTTCTGTTGGTCCACGAGCACGATGCAGCGTTAGTGTTAACAAGTAGGCCTCTAACTCCTCCCACAAGCCATCAAACTCCTCCCACCAGGCCGAACACTCCTCCTTTCAGGTCTCAAACTTACTTCCCTAACTCCTCCCATCACGCCCTTCTGTCTGTAACAGGTCATAGCAAGTTCAAACGTGTTTCCTGACTTCGGGATCACCTGAGCTCCGGTTTCCTGTACGAGCACCGACCAGGTGAGTCGGACTCACCTTGGTGAACTCCACCTTCAGCAGGTTGGAGCTCTGCTGCTCCGAGCAGCTGATCAGGTGGAGAGGACTCCTGCCATCTGAAACGCATTCAGCAATGCGTGTTAGAGATTCATGGGGAACCTGAACAGGTGAAGAACCTCAGAGAGGACAGAACTCACCTGGGACGTCGCAGTAGTCGAGCGTGACCCTTCGCAGGTACGAGGTGATGCTCAGGTCGAAGCTCCGCCTCTTCCCTTCGGCTCCCAGCTGGCAGACGCTGAAGGACAGGACGGTCTTCTCCAGGTCCACCTGCCGGGTCAGCTCCAGCAGCACCTGAACGCACCACGAGGCTATGATGTAAAAAACCAACAACACACCCCTTCTTCACCACCACCCCACCCGCCCAACAAGGTACCACCTGATCAAAAAACAAATGCACCTCTCTGACTTCGAACTTGAAGTAAAGGTCGATGAGCTCCTCCAGAGCCGAGCGCTGGTGCTCCTCGTCTATCGACTTCTCGCTGGTGTCTTCGTCCGAGTCTGAACACAAAATTTAATGAACGAATAAAAACACGGTATGGCATCGTCAACAAACAAACAAACAGGTTCAGAAAGAAAGAAAACAACAACAGTTTTCACAATGTGTCAACAGAACAGCCAATTAGAGCGCAGGAAGCTCTGACCTGTTTCCATGTTGTCAAGGAGGGTGGGGTGAAGGGTGAGAGCTCGCGGTCTGGCCTCCGCCGACGGCCACACCTGCAGCAGGAAACGCCCAAATATGGTCACATCGACTCCCACATACCCTCTCCTGAGCGAGTTTTTATATAAATACGTATACATATGTATATGTATACATAAAGGTATGTATATGTATATATAAAGGGGTCTGAATACTTTCCATACCCACTGTATGTATATATATATATATATGTATATATATATATGTATATTTTTCATTCTTTGTTTCATTGCAGCCATTTGCTAAAATCAAAAAAGTTCATTTTATTTCTCATTAATGTACACTCAGCACCCCATCTTGACAGAAAAAAACAGAAATGTAGAAATTTGTGCAAATTTATTAAAAAAGAAAAACTGAAATATCACATGGTCATAAGTATTCAGACCCTTTGCTCAGTATTGAGTAGAAGCACCCTTTTGAGCTCGTACAGCCATGAGTCTTCTTGGGAATGATGCAACAAGCTTTTCACACCTGGATTTGGGGATCCTCTGCCATTCTTCCTTGCAGATCCTCTCCAGTTCTGCCAGGTTGGATGGTGAACGTTGGTGGACAGCCATTTTCAGGTCTCTCCAGAGATGCTCAATTGGGTTTAGGTCAGGGCTCTGGCTGGGCCAGTCAAGAATGGTCACAGAGTTGTTCCGAAGCCATTCCTTTGTTATTTTAGCTGTGTGCTTCGGGTCATTGTCTTGTTGGAAGGTGAACCTTCGGCCCAGTCTGAGGTCCAGAGCACTCTGGAAGAGGTTTTCTTCCAGGATATCTCTGTACTTGGCCGCATTCATCTTTCCTTCAATTGCAAACGGTCGTCCTGTCCCTGCAGCTGAAAAACACCCCCATAGCATGATGCTGCCACCACCATGTTTCACTGTTGGGATTGTATTGGGCAGGTGATGAGCAGTGCCTGGTTTTCTCCACACATACCGCTTAGAATTAACGCCAAAAAGTTCAATCTTGGTCTCATCAGACCAGAGAATCTTATTTCTCATAGTCTGGGAGTCCTTCATGTGTTTTTTGTCAAACTCTATGCGGGCTTTCATATGTCTTGCACTGAGGAGAGGCTTCCGTCGGGCCACTCTGCCATAAAGCCCCGACTGGTGGAGGGCTGCAGTGATAGTTGACTTTGTGGAACTTTCTCCCATCTCCCTACTGCATCTCTGGAGCTCAGCCACAGTGATCTTTGGGTTCTTCTTTACCTCTCTCACCAAGGCTCTTCTCCCACGATTGCTCAGTTTGGCTGGACGGCCAGGTCTAGGAAGAGTTCTGGTCGTCCCAAACTTCTTCCATTTAAGGATTATGGAGGCCACTGTGCTCTTAGGAACCTTGAGTGCTGCAGAAATTATTTGGTAACCTTGGCCAGATCTGTGCCTTGCCACAACTCTGTCTCTGAGCTCCTTGGACAGTTCCTTCGACCTCATGATTCTCATTTGCTCTGACATGCACTGTGAGCTGTAAGGTCTTATATAGACAGGTGTGTGCCTTTCCTAATCAAGTCCAATCAGTTTAATTAAACACAGCTGGACTCCAATGAAGGAGTAGAACCATCTCAAGGAGGATCAGAAGAAATGGACAGCATGTGAGTTAAATATGAGTGTCACAGCAAAGGGTCTGAATACTTATGACCATGTGATATTTCAGTTGTTCTTTTTTAATAAATTTGCACAAATTTCTACATTTCTGTTTTTTTCTGTCAAGATGGGGTGCTGAGTGTACATTAATGAGAAATAAAATGAACTTTTTTGATTTTCGCAAATGGCTGCAATGAAACAAAGAGTGAAAAATTTAAAGGGGTCTGAATACTTTCCGTATCCACTATATATATATATATGAGACCAGAACGTACCAAGTGTGCCTTCTCCGTGGGGGTGGAGGGGGCGGAGTCCATGCTGGGCAGCGGGATGCTGTCGACGAGCTCCAGGACGTTCTGGACCTTCTGGTCGGAGATCTTCACGTGCAGCAGCGGCAGCTCGCCCGACACCTTGAACCTGAAAACACCGGTGTCACCAAAAAAGATCAGACATCACGGTGAGTCAGCAGAAACGCCGCACGCCCGTCCACAGGTGAGTCGTACCTTGGCATCCGGGCGTCCTTCTCCACCAGACACTTGGCCAGGTGGAGCGTGAAGTCCATCGGCTGGAGGATGTGTTGCACCGACGAGCCCTGCAGCCGCGCAGACTTCCAGGCCTCACCTGGGACCAGATCACCATTTAACCAAACACGGTGGATGCACAGGTGTCGTTCAGCTGTGATGTCACTCATCTCTTTTTTTTTTTTACCTGACTTGCTGTAGAGCACCTGAACGCGTCTCAGCTCCACGTTGTACCTCTCGTAGGCGCGATCCATGATCTCCTCAAGAGACGAGAAGGACGACGAGGACGAGCTGACAGCGCTCTGCTCGACGCTGTTCAGCTGCGCACAGACACACACACACACACACACACACACACACACAATAATCAACTGGACAGAAATACAACCACGAAATTTAGAGCAAAACTGCGAACATTACAGGACCCAGTTTTGCCTCAGAATTTAGAGTAAAACCCGAATCATTTGAAAAACACGACACCCACGAGAGTAAAACTCGTCTCGAGCTGAATGACCAGATGTGAAGAAGAACTGACCTGAAAGCTACCGAAGTCCACGATGATGAGGTCCGAGGTGTCGCTGTAGAAGCCGGACTTTGGTACCAACAGGTAGGACGGCTTCAGGTCGATCCTCAGGTCCAGAACCTTCCTGGTCTCGATGATGTGAGACAAACCTGCAGAGACCAGAACCCATCAGAGTCCCGACACCGAACCGGACTCTCAACGGTTCAGGACTCAGATCTCAAATGAACCTTTTCAGAACTCGACAGAAACCAGTTTGGTAATCGTACATGTTCAGAAACCAGCGATGACCCGGTTCCAGCGTCTCGGTCCGGTCCAGATGAACTCTGTGAAGGTGCTTTACTGACCTGTAGCCGTTTTTTCTTTGATCTCCTCCAGCTTGGAGAGCGTGGCCGAGGTCAGAACCTCCAGGTCCACTCCTTTCCCCGTCTTAAAGAAGTCCACCATGCTGTTGACGGTCAGCTGGAGGACAGATGTGGAGAGGACACGTCAGTAACGAACACGTGAACTCAGAAAGATGGCAGACGGCACAGATCCGATCCGAGGTCCGGCCGGTGTTTTACCGCGTCGTAGATGATCTCCACCGGCTGGGAGTGGACCCGGAGCAGCTGGTCGGCGCTGCTCTCCTCCGGGTTCAGCTCGAACACGACGCTCAGCAGGGAGGACGGCGAGTCGCCCAGCGAGGCGATGAGCGACGGCACCACCCCCATCTGCTGCAGCCCGGTGACGTACCAGTGCTGCAGCGCCGCCTCCACCCTGCAGGGGGCGACGAGGACAACACGTTATTCCTGTTGTTTTACGACCAGTCGACACACTTCGGTCAGGGAACGGGTCGGCGGTCAGAACATTCAACAGCACTTTTATTTGTGTTTTTTTTTTTTTTTTTATGACGGTTCGGTCTGATTAGCTTCCTGATGATCGGACTGAAGTTTCGGACCTGATGGCCTGAGCTCCGGGTCTCTGGGATATTTTGGTGCTGAGGTCGATCATCTGGATCTTGAGGATCTCGGGGACGTCGGGCTGCTCTCTGACCGTCACCGAGGTCCTCAGCAGCTGGAAGGTGACGACCACGGCGACGTACTGAAACACAGGAGCTCACTCAGACGACTGGAAACCGCCCGTCAGGTTCAGACATCTCTCGGATAAAGTACGCTCCAACCGAACAGGTGCGTTACCTGTCTGGGCAGCGCCAGGTTGTGGGAGCTGCCGCTGTACCCGATGGCCGTGTAGAGTTTCTCCTTCTCGTCAGCCGTCATGATCTGGTCCAGTTCAGAACCTGGACACACCGGAGACCCCTCGTCAGCTACCGTCCGCCGAGAGTTTTCACGCTCACCCGAGCACCACTTACCCTCCGCCTCCTTGCTCTCCTCCGGCTCCTCCTTCTTGGACTTCCTCCCAAACAAGCTGCTGAGGAACCCTCCTCCTCCCTGCTTCTGCCCCCCCGACGCCTTCTTGCCGACCACCTTCTGTCCGGACCGGATCACCTGCAGGAGGAGACCAGCAGAGGTCAGCGCTCGGACCGGACTCCGGTCGGAGAGAGCAGCTCGGTGCCGTTTACCTCCATCTGAGCCTGCTGTCGGACCAACGTGATGTTGAACACGTCCAGAACTTTCTCCAGATCCTGGACGGGCAGAGAGACACGGGAGGACACGGGTCAGCGGTCACAACATTCAGGGACATTCAGGGACATTCAGGGACATTCAGGGACATTCCGCCGCTCCCATTACACTAATCCATCCAAAATAAACAACAATGACATTCAGAACATTCAGTCAGACGACTTCGAAGGGTTCAGAGGTCATATTGAAATAAGGTCGGTTTTGGTTGCTACAGCAACTGATCATGCTTCTTATTTTCTCCTGACCAATGATCAGTTTTTTTTTTTCCGTGTGATTCGGTCGTAGCGGTGTTCGTCGCTCAGACCCGGTCCGGTCGCTCACCTGGACGAGCCGCTCCGTGTCCTGACCCGGTTTGCTCTGCGTCAGCAGTTTGGTCTTGTAGGCGCTCTTGTAGGCGCGCAGATTCTCCCGGTGCTGCTTGATGTTGGACCAGGACCACATCTGGCTGATGCGGCGGAGCTGGACCTCCAGGATGCTGTTGAAGCCGTACCTCCACCTAACAGAGTCGAGAAAAACAAACGCACCCTTTTAAAACGCCGACGGGACGACAAACTTCCGGTTGCTTCGTCTCCGTTTCGGCGAACTGACCAGAGTTTGGCGTTTTCTCGGACGGGGACGTCAGGCCTGAACTTCCTATAGGGGGCGTTCTTCACCATGCAGTCGATGAACTCCAGCTGCTCTACCATGGTCAGGTACTGCAGAAAACACGCAGAGGACGTCACGTACCGAGCCGTGTCCCGCGGTCTCGTCCCTCGGGCGGCGTCTTACCTGCGGTTTGGTCATCTCTATAGCGATGTTCTGGATCTCCAGGTGAAGGTTCGCCTTCGGAGTCTTCAGCTCCAGCTCGGCGTTCGGGTTGATGCACATTTTAGCAGAAGCGAAGATCGGCTTGAAAACTGCAGAGAAGAGGGGAGCGGGGTCAAGGATCAGAGCTCGCCATGTCACATGACCTGTGATGTCATCACAACCGCAGAGAGGACTCGACCGAGAGTCAAACAGGAAGCAGCAACGAGCAAAAAGTTTCAAATACGATGAAGAGTTTCAAATATGACGAAGAGTTTCCATCACGACGAAGAGTTTCAAATATGACGAAGAGTTTCCATCACGACGAAGAGTTTCAAATACGACGAAGAGTTTCAATCACGACGAAGAGTTTCAAATATGACGAAGAGTTTCCATCACGACGAAGAGTTTCAAATATAACGAAGAGTTTCCATCACGACGAAGAGTTTCAAATATAACGAAGAGTTTCCATCACGACGAAGAGTTTCAAATATAACGAAGAGTTTCCATCACGACGAAGAGATTCAATCACAATGAAGAGTTTCAAATACGACGAAGAGTTTCAATCACGACGAAGAGTTTCAATCACGTCAAAGAGTTTCAATCACGTCCTGCTGATCAGGTCAGCTGATAAGTTGGAGTCTGACGTTGAACTTACTGTACTGATAGTGAGGCAGCTGCTGGTCTTTAGTGCTGATCCCACATTTCAACTGTTCCTGCAGGAGATGAGGAGGACGATGAGGAAGAGGAGGAGGAAGAGAGTCTTCAATGAACTGTGATTCCTGTTTTCTTCAACAAAATAAAACCCATAAACAGAATCCGTGTGAAGATCTGATGAACGGCAGCGACTCACCACAATGTCCTCCCACGAGCCTTTGTAGAAGATCGGACTGTTGACGTTCCAGTAGGCGCAGAGACAGTCCAGACGGCCGAGCTGACGCACACGTAAACAAGTAAACAACAACAATCACAAACTGTCTGAGGACAGTCAGCAAGTTTGAGCGCGAGCGGAGCATCCGTCACCTTATAGATGATCTTTGCGGCTTCGTTCAGGATACACGACTTCCAGTTCTCATCAGTGGTCTGAAACACAGAGAAATACAGGGACACCTGAACGCACCGGCACAGGTGTGTATCTGTGTGCAAGTCTGGATCTGTGTGTAAGTGTGTTACCTGCAGGCCGAGCTCCGTGTGTGTGTGTGTGTGTGTGTGTGTGTGTGTGTGTGTGTGTGTGTGTGTGTGTGTGTGTGTGTGTGTGTGTGTGTGTGTGTGTGTGTGTGTGTGTGTGTGTGTGTGTGTGTGTGTTACCTGCAGGCTGAGCTCTGACAGCGTCACTCCCATAGACAGGGGGCGCTGTGGGTCCGACAGCTGAAACAAACACGACACCAGATGTCAGCTGACACACTTTACCTGCACGTCTACAGGTGACATCTGACCAACCACAATCCTAAACACCAGAACCAGAACCTGGATCGGTACTCACGTCGTCCTCGTAGCGCAGGTGGATGCTGCTGATCTTCACCTGCAGGTTCTTGATCACCTGAGTCGCCAGTTTCTCCACAAACGTGTCCTTCTTCTCCTCCTGAGGTTTGTCTGAAAGGACCAGAGACCATGAAGACATCTGAGACCAGGACACAACCGGACCTGACCATAGACCTGGGACCAGGATCAGGATCAGAGACCCGGGAACAGGATCAGAGACCTGGGACCAGGATCAGAGACCCGGGAGCAGGATCAGAGACCTGGGACCAGGATCAGGATCAGAGACCCGGGACCAGGATCAGAGACCCGGGAGCAGGATCAGAGACCCGGGACCAGGATCAGAGACCCGGGAGCAGGATCAGAGACCCGGGAGCAGGATCAGAGACCTGGGACCAGGATCAGGATCAGAGACCCGGGACCAGGTTTTAAGATCCTACTGACCCGTCGTCAGATTGAAATTTTCTCCACAAACTGTTTGAAACGTTTAAACTCACCTGTTTTGTTGTTGAGTAGTTTCAGCTTCTTCAAGCCAATTTTGTGCTTTTTATGTTTTTTATGTCCTTTCAGGACTTTGGCAGCGTTAAAGAGAGAGACAGCAGTTAGCGAGAGGACAGCCGAAGACACAGAGACAGGAAGCAGCACACAAGCACACACACATCCAGGGCTCCAACTTCACACTGTTAAAAACAAGAGATCCTGACTGGTGGAGGTTTGTGATGTCACACGTACCCACAGTCCATTCCAGTGTGTTGCAGTGTGTTGCAGTGTGTTACAGTGCATTACAGTGCATTGCAGTGCGTTACGTGTGTTGCAGTGCGTTACAGTGTGTTACAGTGTAATGCACTGTAATACACTGTAAGTGCATTGCAGTGTGTTACGGTGTATGTTGCAGTGTGTTGCAGTGCGTTACAGTGTGTTGGTGTGTGTTGCAGTGTGTTACAGTGCGTTACAGTGCGTTGCAGTGTGTTGCAGTGTGTTGCAGCGTGTTGGTGTGTGTTGCAGTGTGTTGCAGTGTGTTGCAGTGTGTTGGTGTGTGTTGCAGTGTGTTGCAGTGTGTTGCAGTGCGTTACAGTGTGTTGGAGTGTGTTATAGTGTGTCAGTGTGTTGGTGTGTGTTGCAGTGCGTTGGAGTGTGTTGGTGTGTGTTGTTGTGTGTTACAGTGTGTTAGTGTGTTGGAGTGTGTTGCAGTGTGTTGCAGTGCGTTACAGTGTGTTGGAGTGTGTTGGAGTGTGTTATAGTGTGTCAGTGTGTTGGTGTGTGTTGCAGTGCGTTGGAGTGTGTTGGTGTGTGTTGTTGTGTGTTACAGTGTGTTAGTGTGTTGGTGTGTGTTGCAGTGCGTTGGAGTGTGTTGTTGTGTGTTACAGTGTGTTGGAGTGTGTTGGTGTGTGTTGTTGTGTGTTACAGTGTGTTAGTGTGTTGGTGTGTGTTGCAGTGTGTTGGTGTGTGTTGTTGTGTGTTACAGTGTGTTAGTGTGTTGGTGTGTGTTGCAGTGTGTTGCAGTGCGTTGGAGTGTGTTGGTGTGTGTTGTTGTGTGTTACAGTGTGTTGGTGTGTGTTGCAGTGCGTTGGAGTGTGTTGTTGTGTGTTACAGTGTGTTGCAGTGCGTTGGAGTGTGTTGGTGTGTGTTGTTGTGTGTTACAGTGTGTTGGTGTGTGTTGCAGTGTGTTGCAGTGCGTTGGAGTGTGTTGGTGTGTGTTGTTGTGTGTTACAGTGTGTTGGTGTGTGTTGCAGTGCGTTGGAGTGTGTTGTTGTGTGTTACAGTGTGTTACCGTTGTGCGGCTCCTTGTAAACAACACTCTCCAGATTGAAGAGCAGATCTCCAGTCTGAGACGCTGACATCAAACGCAGCATGAACAGGACAGACAGCAGGTTAACACATTCATCTGAACATTCAAAACAAAGGTGGAGGTGGAAGAGCAGGTGGAGGTGAAGGAAGAGGAGGAGGTGAAGGTGAGTTAATGACAAGGTGGAGGAACAGCAGGTCAGAAAGCAGCAGAGAAAAGGGGGGCTGGTGCGAGATTGAATCAGCAGGAGGGGCGCTCTATGATTGGTTGTTCCAGTTTGGGGGGGCGGGGTTACAGTTCAGGCTCGGGGCCAGTCGACTGACAGCATAACAACCAATCAAAGTTTAGAATGTGCGTCCTTTCTGCTGATCCAATCTGGCACTGACCAGTCCACATGTTGTTACCGGTCACTCAGAGGTCAGAGGTCAGCCTGTCTCACCTCTGCGTGCCGCCATCTGCAGCGCCTCCTCGATGCGCTGCAGCTCCTTCTGCTTGGCCTCCTGCTGGTAGCGCTCCTCCTTCGCTGCATCGTACTTTATCGCTGAAGCAAATGAAAAAACAGTCACACTTAAGCTCCGCCCACTTTCCCACTTGAGGCTGCAGCTGGACTACAAACAGGAAGTACAGGAAACACAAGAACGGGCAGAAACTTAAGCTCTAACTAATGAGTCCCATGTGTCCCTGTCCTCATGAAGTCTCCCTCTCCTCAGGAAGACTCGGGTCCACAGTCCGGTTCTGCTGCTTAGAAACCCGACACCGACGCTCTGAGTCACTACGGCGTCTTCTCTCTGATTGGTTGTTAAACCTCCACCAATCCGACAGGTTAGCTTGAAGGTTTCTACAGAACTAGAACCAGAACCAGAGACTAAACTGTTCCAGGTACAGGACCTGTTGAAAACCCTTCCAGAATCAGAACCGCCAGAACCAGCAGAAGAAAGAAAAACCAGATGACTCTATAGGAAGCTGAGATGAACCCGACCTAAGCTGCACGATGAGCTTCACTGTTTCTACTGACAGCAAGGAGGCTTTTATTGTGAAGGAATCTGACAGCTAAGAGGCTTTTATTGTGAAGGAATCTGACAGCTAAGAGGCTTTTATTGTGAAGGAATCTGACAGCTAAGAGGCTTTTATTGTGAAGGAAATGTACATTTCCTATTATTATTATTATCATTATTATTGTTGTTGTTGTGTAGACATCGTGCAGCCCTGGCAGGACGCACAGAGACCGGATCCGACCGGAACCTGAACCACCACCTCTGAGCTCCGGCAGCTTACCGTTATATGGACACGTCAGCTGAGATGCAGCTGGAACACACACACACACAACAGCTGAGAACACACACACACACACACACACAATAGCTGAGAACACACACACACACACACACACAACAGCTGAGAACACACACACACACACACAACAGCTGGGAACACACACACAACAGCTGAGAACACACACACACACACAACAGCTGAGAACACACACACACACACACAACAGCTGGGAACACACACACAACAGCTGAGAACACACACACACACACAACAGCTGGGAACACACACACACACACAACAGCTGGGAACACACACACAACAGCTGAGAACACACACACACACACACACACACACACACACACACACACACACACACACACACACAACAGCTGAGACACACCGCTGTCAGCGTATACAAGCCCCGCCCTCAGTGTGGTGATGTCATCAGTTAAAGGCTGAAAGCAGTCAGGTTACATTACAGACATTTAACTCTAGCATGAGGCGTTTAGGGAACATCTGTAAATTTAACATCTACTGATAGTCTGCATGTGAGGCGTTTAGGGAACATCGGTCACTTACTGGCTCCAGGAACGACCAGCAGGTACAGACCCTCCAAGGTGGCGACCACGGCATCGTTGTAGAGGTTCTTCCAGGGAATCTTCAGCGTCAGCTTCCCTGAAACACAAACATTTTTACCGGTTTTTTTCAGTGCACTTGAACATGTCGTTCCGTTGTGTCTTTTAATTTCTGCTGTCTTTTGTTCAAATAAAGAAAAACCCCACTAAAAACAACAAATACTCACCGATCTGCCCGGCCTTCACTTTGAAGGGAACATTGAACTCACTCTGAAACACAAACACAACGTTAGAAACGCTGTCGTGGACCACAGCGAACTTTGACCTGGAACACAAACACGCCGCTCCTTCAAAATAAAAGCTCAGCGCTTGTTTTTTTTCTTTTAGATTCCCACGAGTCTTTGCACCGCAGCAGCTTTTAATCCTGAGGTCCTCGTAGAAAAAAAACAACCTACGGGTCTCAGGTGGACTACGGGTCTCTGGTGGACTACTGGTCTCAGGTGGACTACTGGTCTCAGGTGGACTACTGGTCTCTGGTGGACTACTGGTCTCTGGTGGACTACGGGTCTCTGGTGGACTACGGGTCTCTGGTGGACCACTGGTCTCTGGTGGACTACTGGTCTCTGGTGGACTACTGGTCTCAGGTGGACCATGGGTCTCTGGTGGACTACGGGTCTCTGGTGGACTATGGGTCTCTGGTGGACTACGGGTCTCTGGTGGACTACTGGTCTCTGGTGGACTACTGGTCTCAGGTGGACTACTGGTCTCTGGTGGACTATGGGTCTCTGGTGGACTACGGGTCTCTGGTGGACTACTGGTTCAGGACTTACCAGAGCATTTTCCTTCACCTTCAGGTTCT